>NW_025813865.1:0-94266 GCF_021917145.1 Hypomesus transpacificus
TGGAATGGCAGCTCTGTGGTATGTGCACTCTGGCACCTACCTTGCAATCAAACTCCTCTGGACACTTTTCAGCAGAGTCGGATTTCACCAGGAGAAGCGTCTGACGTGGGCGCAGCTTTAGATCGCTGCTGATTCGGCTAGGCGCTAGTGGCCCGCTAACACCCTCTAAAATAAACATAGCTTTACTCCACAGTTCAGCTCCTGGACGTTAAGGGGAATCAACCTGGAGGTGGACTGGATGTGTGTGTAGACAGATCTCCGCCCGGCCAGCCCTGACCCTGGTACCCCCTCACCCGGACCCTCAGAGCCCCTCATCCCTGCCCTAGGGACACATCCTGGAGGAGGCACTCTCTCCCATACATTTCCTGTCTCCTTGTAACTATTTCTGTCCAATAAAAAGAAATGATGTGGCCACGAAAGGCCAGAAATATATATTTGAAAAAGAAGAAAAGAAGAATTGAGGCATCTAGTGGCCCTCTCCCCTGAACAAGGTGCCCCCTCAGGGATGTGAGAGGCAGGGGGAATAACCGATAGTCTATACTTGCCCTTTGATACGACTGGAAGGCCGTTCCTTCACCTCTGACCAGGCAGTGACAGTGATGAATCTGTCTCTGCCTCCTTTCAGCTGGGTGCCATCCAGCGGCCGCCTGCTCCAATCAACATCCTCCACAGCACAGCTGCCAATCAGCTGCCTCTCTGGCCTCTCAGGAGTAAGCTGAGGCTCCGTGTACTTATTAAGATGAGGACGCCAGGCGGACTTCTCACCACAGTTCAGTTTTTCTCCATTACGATAAGGCAATTCTCCTGCGGAAATGGTTACATTTTACAGCTCAGGACGAGAGCTGTAATTCCATAATTCCATGTTAGGTGATACGTGCAAAAAAAAAAATGGTCAAATGGGATATGAGTGAGACCACGTTTGACATTTTGAGTCTGGGAGATTCGGAAAGGCGCCGCCCGCAGCAGCGTGGAAATCTTTTGGCCCGTCAGTTAATTTCTGGTGGCTTGGGTTCACTTGGCGGTGATGAGAGCCATGCTAATCTCCCCAGTCCAGAGAACCGGCCCAGGCCCAGACCTGGCTAATGCCAGATCCCCTGAATCTGCTGTTTAGGTTTTCAGGGTTTCACTGTTTTGACATCAATATGAGATCAAGCACCTCCTCTAATGATTCTGCTAATATCGATGGCCCACGCTTAGAGTGAGAGCCAAGCCTCCAAAATGTCAACGGCGACGTTTTATGCGCTAATGCCATATGGGTGCAGTGAGCTGGTAAAAAGCTTTTCCTCAGAGCACACCACGCTCAAATGCTAATACCTCGATAGCGCTCTTAGGTCCGCTGCATTTTCCGTCCCCCCGTTCTGCTAGATTAGCGGTCCGCGCAGCACAGCGGGTGGCCGGCTTGCGTTGATACGCAGGAAGTTGGACGACGGGTGGCTGGATGACTCAACCCGACAGATTGCCGTGGCGTTGGAAAGAGGGGGGGAGCCCAGCGCCAGTCCGGGACCCACGAGCACCCGCTCTCCCTCGCGCACGACTGCAAGGTTAAGGGCTCGGCCACTCCCTCTCGGTGGAGAGGACGGGCGCTGGGACTGCTCGTGGCTGCGTTGGCTCGGCGATGCCCGCGTGTCACTGTCCGCCGAGCAACCCTGAGAGTGTGACCCAACGAAACGGCGGGAGGCGTCCCTCAAGCCCAGTTTGGGCTACCTGCAGGCTACCTCATTCCACAGAACTATATCCGTCGTGCTCAGTTCTGTTTTTAGTATAATCACACACAGTTTTCTTTCCCCTCTGCCTGACACAATGCTCATTTGGGAGCTGCAGGGTAGGTCAGAGGTCTCAGACGGCACCACTGCAGCGAGCCGGTCTGCTGACTGGCGGCCCCAATCAGATGCTGTTAACGACCCCACGCTGAAGATAGATACGCTACAGGAGAGGTGCCTAAGCCCATTCAGATTCACGTGGGTTCTCTCCCTTCCATCCTTCCACGAGCCAGTCCCTCTCCTCCTCTCACACGCACACAGGAAACACACACAAACACGCGCACCAACTATGGCATTGTGACAGCCAAACAAATAGCATTTTTTTGTGACATTGGTATCTGCTCGTGACTGTGTTTAGATGATCAGTTTACAGGCAAATCCTGGTATGCCTCAAGGCAGTGAACGTGTCAGAGCTGGAGCAATACTGCCGGGGAGTTTGAGGTCTTCTACCATCTGAGGACTAAGCCATACAGACAGCCCCCCCACACCCCCACACCCACACACCCACTCATATGACACTGTGCAGTGTGTCTGTCCCTCGCCACACTCCACAACCCAGCTGACAGCCCGGGCGCTGATCAGTGTCACTCCTCTCCGCCAGAAAGGCTGTCCTTGCCTTTTCTCTTTTTTTCTCGTTTTCTCGTCAACCGACTCGCTCTAAATCCCTCCTCGAAGAGGAAGTTAGGCCCAGCTCTCAACACGGAGCTGCTATGAAATGAGGCAGATAACCACCCCCATCCCCCCCACCCTAACCCCCATGGCTCCTGGGCACTGTCACTATCCTGCAGGTCCCCCCTCACGCTGTCTTCCCTGGTCGTCGGGTTGGAGCTGGGAGTCGAGATGTTTACTGGGGACTGCTCACCGAGAGCTTGAGAAAGAGGCCATGTTGATCTGAGCACAGATCTGCAGATGAGCCGACTGATTATGATCCGGCCCACGGCAAAATGAGATTCATAATCCTCAACAAATGGTAGCTGGGGGTAGCTAGGGGAGAGCTGTTTCACCTTATTTACATAAAGTGGGCATTGCAAACACACCTTGACGGAGAGGCAAGCCTGGCGAAATGTCAGGCTCGGTTTGAACGACATCCTCATGTTGATGAATGCCAACATAATCTGCCATTCAGACGGGAGATGAGCAATCCCAGAGATCCCAGAGATTATTGAACACGCAGAGGTGAAGCGCTGCAACGCTGATCTAGCAAGTTGAGATGGTAGGTCGCCGCTTGCATCTTCTCAAAGCTTGGCGTTGGATGAAAGGCTTGAGAACAATGTCAACTCACAGTCTCTGGGGCAGGGGGAATGGAGGTGGGTTCTACGTCAACACTTTGCCCCCCACCCCCCCCACTCTGTCTTCCAGCAAAGCAAACTGCTGATGCAGTTGCCAAATCGGAATCCCTATCTGTGTGTGCATAGCTTATTAGCCAGTTCATTGTTCCAAGGCAATTGGCTAGATCTTTCCACCATTGTCCTCTTGGTTTTCCATTCAGTCTGAGGAGACAATGTATAATAGCGCCTTGTGGGGCCGAGGGTGGGGGCGGGCTCTCTCTCAGAGAGACTTCCCATCTGCCTATTAACCGGTCAAGTTGACCTCTACCCAAAACCTCATTGTGAGCATCCAAGCATATCCGCCCATTCAGAAGCACCCGGAAAATCTTTTAAGTCTCCGCTGCTCTTTTAATTACAAAAAATATATAAAAAATTACGATCTATACTAAATTAATTAGGCTCGGCCAGAAGAATGTACAGACCGTCTCTGGAATCAAAGTCGGTCTTAAATCATCTGTTGTTATCCGGTGCCTTCTCAGCAGACGGAGTGAAAACGGTGGTTTGAAAAGCACATTTGGTCACCGTTTGAAAGCCACAGCCTGAAAAAGAGAGTGTTGTTGTGGCCTGGCAGTGGACAGCCGACAGTCAGGACGCCTCCTCACGACGTGCAGAGATAAATGACTCCAGCATCCCCAGTAAACGCAGTCACACCAGGGAAACCTAATCTCCTCACAGAGAGATGAAAAGCATGCCTGATTTAATAAGCCTGAACATGTGCATGTATGGATATATGCAGGCACCTGGCTATAAATAAATGATCTCTTAACACACGCGCGAAGACGCTAAATGCGCGTGTGTTTGTGTGTGCGCGTGTGTGTTCCTGTGTCTGGAGGCACAATAACACCAGGGGAATTCAACTCAAATGTAATAAATGTGAATCATACCACATTTGGTCCAGTGGCACAATTCAGTCAGCAATTCTGTGTCTGTGTGTGCTAGTAGGAATGTGTAGAACCAAGACAGTTACATTTGATTTGACTTTAGGTGAACTGATAACCTGAGTTAAGGGAGAACACGAGGAACACCAGCTGACCTCTTTTATGCCCCTTACTAGAGGGTCCTTTGTAAAGGATGACGAAAGCTTGTTTCATGCTAAGAGAACGACTGTGAGCCTTCACTCTTTGCACCACTCTGTACTTACCTACAATCAGTATATAACTGGATCGAGCCTCAGAACTCTTGGTCACGTGTTACTTGGTAGTCTTCAGAACCGCCGAACCAAGAAACCAACCAGCGAACCAGGGAAGCTGACTGACCTCAGCAGGGACATCGTATCCAGCAGCTCCTGCAGTAGAGCCAGCCGGCGAATTAGGGATGGCACAGAGCACAGAAGAACCAGGCCCAAACTAGGCCCTATTCTTAGGCAGCAGAGTCATCGTCCCACCACCCTGGTTGCTGGTGGTCATGTGATGTCAGGGGCTGGTGAGGTCAGGCCTGGAGGGTTCCGTTTCATCACAGCACACTACTGACACAAATACACCCCAACCCCCCCCCCCCCCCCCTGGCTGTGTTTAAAGCCTTCAACACGGTGGTATGAGAGGATCGCATGGGTTAAGTAACCCAGACGGGCCACCCAATGCCCTGTGAAGCAACTGGGTTTCATTTGCGTGCTGGGTAGTTTGTTGGCACGGTGCCCGCACCACGAGACTCTGGCACAGATCGTTGGAGACTCACGCGCCCGGCCAAGGCTGGCATTCGACTCCCTCCCCTCTGTTCCCCTCACCCTTCCTCCCCCGTATCACCGTCGACGTCCAGGGGCAGTCGTGACGTAAGCCAGGGTTGGGGTATTTTTGGGATGAGGCGCACAAGTTCTCGCTGAGCAAAGAGGGCTAATTTTAACCAGATAGGTGAGATTCCTTCCTATCCTATCCCAGGATTCCAGTGGAGCAGTAGCTGAGATATTTCTGGTGAATGCTTCATGAGGCAACAGCCCAGATGGAAAGAAATAGCAGGCGGCAGAGAGAACAGCAGAGGAATAAACCTGACACCAAGCACAGAGCATTCTAGAATGACTCCACAAGTCCATTTATAGTCACTCTCACATGCAGACTTTTTGGAAGGGGATCAAGTTTATTATGGGGCTGTTCTAAGCTGACGATGGTCACTACAGTAAATACAGGACAGACTAAGCTGTCTGTTGGACTGCAGTGCTGTGACAACCAAAATCAGGTGATCTGAGAAACAAATACTGGTTACTCATGGTTACAAGGTCAGCTTATACCCTAGAGACAGCTCCAATTTTCTTCTGTTTCTGATTGGGTGTTTCCAACGTGTGTACCCCCCCACCACAACCACCACCACCCCCATTCTCCTCTTCACCCCTGCCTCACCCCCTACCCCTGAACCCTGCACACTGAAGAAGAGGACACAGTTCTTTGAAGTCATCTCACGTTTGGATAAAAAAAATATACATATTGCTGTTGGAGGTAAAAAAAAAAAATGCATTAGGAAAAGGATAAAAGGAGTTAATAAAAAAATATTCCGAACCAATCTGAATGAAATAAGAAGCGGTCCACGGGCGCATGAAAAGTGCTGCACTGCAAATAGTGTGAGCACTTTATCTCCCGCAATTCCTATACATGTCTGCAGAGAGACTCATATTACATTGTCCCCAGCTTCCTGGGTGTATTTCCGTGTCCTAGATTCACAGCGTGTACCTGGCTCTTTGCATCACGCGGTGCAGAGGCTCCGACAGGAACCGAGCCAGCATCCCCCCCCCCCCCCCCCCCCCCCCAGTCGCTGAAGGACGAGCACGGGGCGTGAGGAGCTTCTGCTTCCCAGGTTTCCTGCGGTCGTGCGGGCGTTGGCCTTGATGGAAAGGCATCCGAGAAGACCGGCTTTGGTTCCGTACCTTCTCGAGAGACGTGCTGCTCCGATGCCACGCGTCCGGCTTTACCCTTTCGGAATCCTTGTCTTTTGAGCCACCGGGAAAAAAAAAAGATCTGTTGTGTTCTCCTTGATTCCCCTCCGAACTGAGCTGATTCACAGCTAGATATGAATGGGAATGTTACTGTTGTTCATCCTCTGGAGAGGGAGCGTGGCACAGCGTGTGCATCTCCGGGAGCACGAGCCTTAACCAAACACGTTTCAAAATCATCTACCGATTGATATAAACACCTTCAGTGCTACCAAGCATCTAACGTTGATGGTTGAAGAACACGGTAGCCTTAAATGCATATCTTCTACCCTAAGGCAGCACTTGCCGACTGAAGCGCTGATTGCTCTCAAGATGGTTCCTGTTCAGATGGAAAAAACATGAGGGTGGCACACCTCGATCACAGGGCTGCATGCAATAATTAGCTCCCGGCAGACCCGAAGGAAGGGACTATGAGTGGTTTACAGCAAGAAAATGCAAGTCATGAGAGAGAGAGAGTCAGAGAGAGAGCTGTTATGATCTCGGTGACATTGTGCTTGTTCAGCAATTAGCATCTCAGGGAGAACAAAAGAGAAAGTGACATACAAGGTACTTGCTCAATGGGGAACACATTAAGAGGACCTGGAGGAAAACAAAACAGTAAGATGAAAAAATGAATACTTTTTCGCAAATGTGTGTGTGTTTGTGCGCGCACGCGTGTTTAGTGGGCGCCTGCCTGAGTGTGAAAATGCAAGGCCCCGCTTCACGGCTCGTTCTCCTAATCGCACGGAAACTCGACTACTTACAGGAGCAATGAGGGGGGTAATGAGAAAGTAATCTTTACTAATTTCGCCTGGCTCCGCTTCCATTCTGTTTGATTGTGTGAGCCGTCTGCATCATTACTGCAACATCTGCAGTGATTCGACCAGCCCGTGCCATGGGCGGAGAAGAAGGGGCCTGGGGAGTTGGTGTTGAAGACACACACCAGCAGAATGGGAAGGGGGATTTGTTTTGGATGGTAAAACTTTCATAGTACGTGTCATCTCCTTCCTTCTCCTGGTGCCCCCTGCCTCCCTGTTGTAGGCCCGTGTCCGCTTCCACGCCGGGCGAGGCCGAAGACAGCCAACGCCACGCTGTCGCATCCAAGGTCCGTCTCTGTGCAGCTGCAGCTAATCTCTCCGACCAGAACCCGCCACACAGCTGACGACCCGGTAATCTGGTCCCGGCGTAATCATTACCTCTGGAGCCAGCGGGGAGAGCCTAACTCGATTGTGGGGGGAGGGTGGGGTAAACAAAACCAAACCGCATTTACCTCCGACGTCTGCTGTTTTGTTCTCTTTCATGTAATGTCATTTGAATATTCTTGATAGGCCAAATTCTACAATCGTTTTCATCGGGGGGTCGCGTGCACCATACATGGGAGGCTGTTTGTGTTGACCCAGTCTGTCTGTGTGTCTGTGTGTCTGTTTGTCTGTCTGTCTTTCTGTCTGCCTGTGTGTGTCTCTGGATCCAGACGTCCCTGGTGTGGCACACTGCTGCTTGTATTACCATCCTCTGCCCCGCTCTAGGCAGAGATGCTGCCGTACATGGAGGCTGTCGAGCTACTCACACACACACACACCCACACACACACACACACACGTGCTCACACGCACGATGGTAGGGATTACTAAAAGAGATCCGATACACTCAACTAGCAATGCCGCCAGCACAGCGGTGGCCTCCCAGAGACTCCAGGGTGGGCGATTGTAAGGGGAGGTTCTGTTTAGTTTGAACATTTGGATCATGTCTGCACATTAAACTCTCCGAAATAAGAGCGAGAGTCCACTTCACAGGACAAATGTGTAGGGCCCTCGTTCCCCGTTCGCGAACCCGACCGCAGATGTAATCAACGACGAACGCGTCAGAGGGAAAGAGAGTACAGAGAATTTCCTTTTTTCCTTTTTTCATCGCGCCTAGCCCTTCCTGGCATGGTCCCAGTGGTTATATAAGTCACACATTCAACTCCCCTACCACGAGTATACAGGAACAGGTGCCCGTGAAATTAAGTTGGGTTCGCAGCGCGAGAAAAAGGAAATCAAGAAAAAAGTAGGCGCGCTACCGACTCCATATTACCTGAGGAGCGAGCGAGGGTCGAGCGGGGTGGTAGACTGGTCTGGAAACGCTGGAGGAGCAAAGGAAACACAGCTGAGGGGCCCAGAAGCCCCCCTGCTAATCAGGCTATCATGTTTGAACTTCCAGAACTTTCTTGCCGGCGGAGCTAGCCCCCGTTGGGCCACTGGCGCTCAGGGAGGAGGTACGAGAGGGGAGAATGCGGTGGCGCTCCATCACGGGTCTGCCCTGCTTATTATAGATCCTATTAAGATGGGCCTGCGCTGGACTCCGTCGTCTCGTCTGTGTGGGGAAGCGCCTTGTTTGTTTTAGTCTTACCGCTCAGTCTGCGGAGTTGAGCCTTTCAAAGATAAAGGCTCAATTAAAAGGATAATCAAATAAAAGGATGGGATGTTTTCGCCGTCAATCCTATCTGTGAGACTTGGACGGGGGGGAAAAACAAAGAACCGGCAAAAAGAAATAATAGCTAACTTATTCTTAATAGAGATACAAAATGATTAGATTCGGATGAGCTCATCTTTGGCTTTGCGCTGACACATACAGTGCCTGTGCTGGCTAACAACTGTTCGAACCCAGTTGTGAGTCAACACTCTGCATCGCCGTCTTTCAGATCGCCGTCAATGACATCCATCGCATCAATTACAGCCAACATAAAGATGGCAACCGACCAGACAACCCATCTCTCCTCCTGTGTCTTCCTCTACCCTGCGTGGCCAGGGGAAGAGCCCGGGGTAGATGAAGGATGACTATTGTTAGTATGGTTCTGTTCCTCTCTAAGGAGGGCCTGATTTGTGTTCCCGTTCAGAACTGTGTACGGCGCACTCCCTTTGTAATGGATGTAGTCAGTCTTAAATTCCTGTTGCGGTGGAAGCAGTTTAATTAATATCGTGCCACCATAAAATAACTATTGAAATGACAACCGTTGGAATGGATGAGCACATACCGGAGCTTCCAGACTCAGGGAGAGATATGCTGCGGGAGGAATTTACACTTGCAAATCACGCGCTTTTGGGGACGATGATGTAGACGACTAAATATTACCCTCCTCCCCCCCCCCCAACCCCCGCCACACACACACACACACACCCAACCTCCCCCCCCCCCCCCCCGTGTCTCATACCAGGCGGGAGGGGTGAAGGATGAGCCCGTTAGTTCTTCCAGCATCGACAAAAAGATGGCTCATTTGAATATTTACGGCCGCCGCTAAGGCACGTAAATGATGTCTGCTGATTAGGCCTCAGCCCTTCCGAGCCCCGGCAAGACGCAGCGGCGGCGGCGGCGGCAGCCATGGAGGGAAGACTGATGGATCCTGAGTAGCACACTGGCTGGGACACACAGAGTTGGAATCACTCAAACATCTGAAGGTGGGTGGAGGGAAGGGTGGAGGGAGGGAGGGGTGGAGGGAGGGAGGGGTGGAGGGGTGGAGGCGTTACAGAGCGCACGGATGCGGAGGAAAGGCAGTCTAGGGGGGGCAGAACTCTGTGCCGTGCAGTCAATAGTCATTTCAGGTGCATTGACCGAAGGAGGACAGATGAATATGCATGGAAAAAGAGAGGGAGATGGAGGGAGGGATGGATGGAGAGGACTCCTGGCCACTCTCAACAAGCCCACGGTGTTCCCTGCATGCTGATTAAACACTGGAGTGCGGGATGACTAAGTCGGGGTCAGACGACTGCGGGCCAGATGGAGTTTTTAATTTACACTATTGCCACATTCAGGAGCTCGTTCATAGTCTTAGTCATGGCTGCCATTTTCGACTGGAATCACAGGGCCAAGGCAAGTTTGAATTTCACTGGAAAAACAAGCTATTTTTTCATGTCAGGTGTCACAGTGGAT
This sequence comes from Hypomesus transpacificus, assembly GCF_021917145.1. Taxonomy (NCBI): domain Eukaryota; kingdom Metazoa; phylum Chordata; class Actinopteri; order Osmeriformes; family Osmeridae; genus Hypomesus; species Hypomesus transpacificus. The sequence goes on from NW_025813865.1 coordinate 9,891, forward strand.
CACAGACAGAATGTTTGTGTGGTGGTTGTCTACTGTCACAGTTTGCAGGATGACTTAACGGTGACAACAGCTGTCATTTGGAAAAGAATGTCGGATATCACAGAGGACGTTGAGCCTAGCGTGCAGCAAGTGAATTTATTCCGAGCACTACTTATATATTTTAACACAAACCATCCTAGCAGTTTTATATATATATATATATATATATATATATATAAATATCAGGTTTTTTTCTTCTTTTGCCTACCACGCACACTGAAATGAATGGTGTCATAGAGCACGGTTCACACAGGTTTCAATTAGCGGTGGCTAAATGAATTAAGAGGTTTTAAGCCGTTGCTGTTTTAGTGGTGGTATTAACCTAGTGGCTCTCATTAGCCTCCCCTGGCTGATAAAGAGAGCAGGGGGAACAGCGCTACAGACAGACACCTCGCGCTGACAGGGGCTGACACGAGCGGATCACACCGGCTCATGAATAGTAATGGCCGTCGCCATGTCCCCCGCTCTCTTTCTTGTGAGGAGTGACTGATTCCTGGCGTCGACAGGACGTGGGGCTGTGGAGAAGAGAGACACCTGCCTGCTCAGAGGTGTTGGGGAGGGAGGGAGGGGCATGAACGCAACGTCAAAGTCTACCGCAAGTGAATAAACAAGGAAAAGGAAAATTGGGTAAGGGGGGGATTAAGGGGTGAGACAGAGTTTCAGGGCGGTGCCCTTGGGGCAAAGGCAGAGGCTGGGGCTATCTGAATAAAGCCAGGGCTGAGACCTTCACTCCTAATGCACTCCTCCAACCATCGATAAGAGGAGAGGCAAGGGCTGCCATTTCGGAGGAGTGATGTCACTGATAACCTGCCGGGCACACTCTCTTCCCCCGCTCGCTCGGCCCGGGGCACGATCGATAACGGCACGATGCTTCACTTGGCTAAAGCACGGCTGAGCGGAATCTGAAATAAGGAGCAGGAGGAGAGTCGAACTGAAGCTCTGCGTTCAGACGGAACCCAGAGCCTGGACGTCACACTTCAGTCCACTTTGAAGTCGTGTAAGATGTGCAGGACTGGAGGGCGCACCTCTGCTCTCGATCGCCGGGGCGTGGAACGTGGTTCTTTTTTTTTCCCCTTTCCTCAATCTGTTGTTGTTTTTCTGCCTTGTTCCAGTGATCCCACAGAAGAGGGGGACTACTGAAGTTCGAGAACGCAGCTGGTTCCCTGAAACGTTCATTTGTTCCCAATGAACCCCCTTGGCCCCGCTGGGAGCTCGTACTTCTGGCCCTCTTGACAGTAAAAGCAGGAGGAGAGAAGACTTGTGTGTCGCCCGGAGAAGACGAGCCCGCAGTGCCAGAGAACTTTGACGAGAGCGGATGCTGCATGTTGGAGCTGAACGTGCGGAGGGCTTTGAGAAGCTCTCCGTCTCGCGGCCTTCCTCTGCTACTTCAAACACAGCCACGTCGGCACCGTTCGTCGGGCCGCGTCCGGAGGAGGAAGATCTTTTCTGATCATAGTGCAATGGAGGGATGTTTCAGACTGAAGTCCTCCCAGGAGCTGTCGAAGTCACGCTGGGATGCGTAACTCTGCCTCCCCAAGGCCCCACAACATCGGACATCAGAGTAACAGGTGGAGAAAAAGTACTAAACCCTAACCCGGAAAAAGAGATCACTAATGTTGAGCATCTCAAAGTCCTAGTCTTTTACTTGTCAGGTACACAGAACAACACAAGGTCAGACTGGGACTGAAATTCTTATGACAAGACAACGCAAGCACCTGGCATAACATAACATATAAGTACACACATAATTTACATCTATGCTGAGCTTAAATAAGTGAAACTTCCTAAATATACAGATAGCAATAAATAACCGACTATACTAACCCTAATACTAAAACTTCCTAAATATACAGATAACAATAAATAATACACTATACTAACCGTAAATTCACATAAAACCTATTACAACCCTATAACCTATTCTAACCTAGGTGGAGTACAGTACAATAGTGCCAAATTGCAGATCAGTGACTATGTCACTGACCATACAGGAGCCTGATGGCAAAGTACAGTGAGGCATCTGTCATCCTCTGGAACGCTGAAAGACCATTTCTGACTGGGTGTTTTTATACTCACTTAGAAAAGAATCTAATTTGACCAAACAAACACTGGCCTCGAAACAATCAAGAAACACTCCAAACTTTTCCTAATCATATTTGTCCACTGGACCAGTGGAATGATGACAAGCCAGACATTCAAATGTAAACGCCATCCGTACATCTAAATTGTCAGGTCTGCAAACCTGCTCTCTTGAAAAATTTGAAAATTAGGAATATATTGACTTTCGGTAAACTCCTATTTCACAGGGTGCCACTCTGGAGCAACTGAATTTGGTCTGATGAATGAGACATGTGACAATGCACACCGATGTTGCTTAGCTTTGACTTGCAAGGCCCACTTAAATTAAGAGATAATAGCATAAAGTAATTGCGTGTCTGTGTACAGTACAAGTCTATTAAAATGAGCTTTGCCTCTGTTGTCCTGGGATTATGTCTATGTATTATGGAATGCATCTTTTAAAGGAAAAAAATGCATGGATATTTCATTTTAATTAGGAAAACTACTAGAGTAAGATACATACTAGAGTAAGACCTTCGCCAGTGAGATGGAAAATCAACACTTAGAACATCAATCCTTAAATATATTGGTGAGTTTTTGACAGCAACCTGTCAACACAATGTTTAATTTGGGGGATTTTAAAAGTTGACATGATTGAGAATTGTAGATAGTAGAAAAGAAATATCTCAATTTCCAAGCATACTTGTATATGGAGCACACTGATAAAAGAAACAAACAGGCATACACATTCATTTCAAGCTGGGACCACTATTTAATTGTGTCCCCCTTTCAATGTAAACCACCAAAAGGGATGCTTGTGGCCAGTTTAAAGGTTTCAACCTCCTAGAGCTCTTTCTTGTTAAGGATCAATTTGTCTGGACAGCCTTTACAAATTGCACAAAGAGACAAAGTTGTCTTAGGCGTGTGGCACATTTTGATTGATGGATCTACACCAGCACCGTTAATCCTCTCGACAGTGTGGAGACGAATCTCCAGCACGCTTCTCCCTCCCTCTCTCCATCCCTTCCATCCCTCCCTCTCTCCATCCCTCTATCCTTCCTTCCCTTCCTCCCTTTTCCCTCTATATTTCTCTCCTCACTCAACCCATTCCTCCCCATTCTCCATCTTTTGCCCCTTCCTCTCTCTCCACATCTCCTCATCCTCCCTCCTTTCTCCACATCTCTCTCCTCGTCCTTCCACCCTACCTTCTCCTGCCCTCCCTCTGCCACTTTCCCTCCATCTCCTCGTCCTCCCTCCCTCTCCCACACTCCCTCCCTATCTCACTCTCCCTCCATCAACTCATCTTTCCTCCCTCCCTCCCCTGCCCTCCCTCCCCTCCCATTTGAACCCAAAACGGCATGCAGCTCAAAGTTTTTAATAGATATCCAAAACACATCACTCGCATTTCTTTCCCCCCGTTATGTTTTGCATCAAAATGTGCAAACTCGCACTGGCAAACACATAAATATGCTTATCAGACACTTTATATGGAAATTCACAGTGAGCAGTGAGTGGCAGTGAGTTTATATTGTGAGGCTGTTACAAAAATTAAAAAAAAGCCATCCCAGGTGAATACCGGATGAAGTCGTCCCACAATAGTTATTTTTTTTATCAGCAGCCAACAAGATACAATCACTTGGCGATGCGTGAGTAACAAGACGAAGGAGTCTGGAGGCACACGACTCAAACCCCAGAGTTAACAGCAGTGAAAGATGAAACAACTTCTCCCTTGGTGACACCACACCACTGTTTGTTTCTGCAGAAGCACTGGAGGCTGCTCTGACGCTTCCCCCCACACACACACTCACTCACAAATACACACACACATAGACACACACTCACTCACACATACACACACACATACACACACTCACTCACACATACACACGTAGACACACACTCACTCACATATACACACACACGTAGACACACACTCACTCACACATACACACACACATAGACACACACTCACTCACACATACACACACACGTAGACACACACTCACTCCCACATACGCACACACGCAGACACACACTCACTCACACATACACACACATGTAGACACACACTCACTCACATATACACACACACGCATACGTATACACACACACTCACTCACATATACACACACACGTATACACACACGCTCACTCACACACATACACCTATACACACACGCTCACATACACACACACACACACTCACATGTATAAACACACACTCACATATTATACACACACTTATACATTCCCCACTCACACACACACTCACTCACACGTACACACACACGTAGACACACACACACACATTAACACACACACACACCCATCAGATGGGATCTGTTCACACGTGCGCCAGGCCCCTGGGGAGGAGGCGCTGCCAGGATGAAGGAGTTTCAGCAACCCCACGCACAAGAAAAAACTGTTGAGATAAAAAATAAAAAAGTGAATGAAGATTAAAGAAAATTAACAAGCGAAAAACGGCTCTGAGGAGTTTATCTTTTTCTTATTTTTTGTATTTTTTTAATCCCCAGCTGTGAAAATGGGTTGCAGTTCCTACACCACACTTGTGTGAAGGCTCAAGCTGCATATGATTGTGTGTGTTTACTAAGTGGATGAGTAAAAGAGCAGGAACACAACGAGAGATGGAGAGATAGAGAAACTAATGTATGTCTTGTATGGCTTTTAAGTGTGACGCAATGCACACGTTTGTGTCTCTGAGCCCGGGTAAACACAAGACGTGAGACAGCTTCACCTGGCCTCCACCGTCTCTCCAGATAACAGGACTTGACAGAGAAGAAGATCTGGAGAGAGCTGAAGATTAAACCAAACACACACAGGGAGTATATTCCATTTCCTCTGTCGTAAGCATGTAGGTAATTTTCATGCCATAACAGAGAGGTATAAATAAGAAAGTGGGCTGTTCCACAAAACAGCCTGAGTGCAACAGAGAAGAGCGAAAAAAATAAAATAAGTAAAGAAGACAGCCCATCAAGCTCAAGGCATTTTGGAGTTCCACCACATCCTCATAATTAGGTCCTCTCCACCAATCACCAGGAATTTCTTTGAAGACAACAAATGGAATGCTTCTAGCCACCCCCCCACTCCACCCTAACCACCCCCCCCCCTCCCCAACCAACAGCCCCCCCCTTCTCTCTCTAGTAATTAAAAGGAAAGCCTTGCTGTCACTAACACGAAGGAAGGCCGCAGCGTGCTCCATATTTCCTGGCACTTTAATGAGTTGCGATAAACGCTATGCTCGTTTTGGCTATTTATACCCTTTATGGCACAAATTGCGGCGTAAAGGCCACAAATCACAGGGCTGACGGATGAAGGACGGCCGCGCCTGCGTCCTTCATTAAACCATGCAAATGGCCCAACTGTGGCGCTGGCAGTTCATTAGCCAAACGTGGCTTAATCAGAGTTCTGGAACCGGGTCCCTTCCCAGGTGATGAGCTAATAGAAGCTGCCTGCGCGCCTGCCTAGGATAGGAGAGGATAGGAGAGGATAGGAGAGGATAGGATAGGATAGGATAGGAGAGGAGAGGAGAGGATAGGATAGGATAGGAGAGGATAGGATAGGATAGGATAGGATAGGATAGGATAGGAGAGGAGAGGAGAGGAGAGGAGAGGATAGGATAGGAGAGGATAGGAGAGGATAGGATAAAAGAGGATAGGAGAGGATAGGAGAGGTGTGAGTGGAGAAGGGGCTCTGTGGACAAGCTGATGAGGTCTGCTATAAGCTGAACAGGAATCACCACAATGCAGTCAAATAGCTTTAGAGCTTGTTCAACAGCAGGGTTTCTTGTGTTGATGTTTCCCCAGTCATCGTCGCATGCTAGAGTGATGACTAACACCATAATGTCCTAATTACACACTTGCTCACTTCATGTTTTGGAGGTTGAGTGTGCCCAGATTAGGCCTTCATTTTCTGCTATCCCAGCATGCATAATTCACAGTGCACTAAACTGGTTGCAGTTACCCCTTTGTGTGGGTGGGGGGCGCTGTTACAGCCCACTCCAGTCAGAGCGCTGTGGCATGAGATATCATAATAGAGCAACAGCCAGCATACAGACAAACACTCCCAGAGATAAAGCCCACAGTCGCCCGCAGCGTTCCCAAGTCATCAACAACACTTTTCTCTATGCATTTCAAATAGGCTCCCAAACAAAGCAGCCAGCTCCCGTTTCATAATCTACCAAATAATCAGCCAGCTAGCACATTCTGCAGATGAGGAGAGAGTGGAGGGGAGAACGAGGAGGAGGACGACGACAGAAAAGCAGGAGAGAGAGACAGAGAGAGAGAGAGAGAGAGAGAGAGAGAGAGAGAGAGACAGAGAGAGAGAGAGAGAGAGAGAGAGAGAGAGAGACAGAGAGAGAGAGAGAGAGAGAGAGAGAGAGAGAGAGAGACAGAGAGAGAGAGAGAGAGAGAGAGAGAGATACAGAGAGAGAGAGATACAGAGAGAGAGAGATACAGAGAGAGAGAGATACAGAGAGAGATACACAGAGAGAGAGAGAGATACAGAGAGAGAGAGAGAGAGAGAGATACAGAGAAAGAGAGAGAGAGAGAGAGAGAGAGAGAGAGAGAGAGAGAGAGAGAGAGAGGGGGGGGGGGGGGGAAGAGGGGGAAGATGGGGGAAATCAAAGTCAGGTTGTCCTGACTGATGATGTGATGCTGTAAACAGGAATCTTTTTTTCCTCACAATTAAAGAGTGCGGGCTATTGATTTCCGATGCAGTTCTCGAGTGACTCGCTGGCTGGCTGGCTGAATGACTGGCTGCAGTCACAGTGAGGCTCGGGGTAAGGTGACCATGCTCCGCCAGTTCTGCTAGACCTGATAAAACCTTGGACGTCAGCGGGCAGGTAGGACACCATGTCCCCCCGTCCCTACACACACACAACCACACACAACTGCCACCACAGCATTCACCCATAGGCTGGTGTAACACGGCCCACTTCATTAACTAATGAAGTCCGCCTGGAGTTACTGCAGGTAGCGTGTGCTAGCTGGGGAGGTGAGGTCACACAGGGAGCAAGTCCTCCTGGACTGTCCAGAGCCCTGGTCACAACCAAACCTGCAGGATCCATAATCTATGATAATCTCCAATTAGTTACACATGAATAACATCCATTTACTAGGAGAGGAAAGGCCACCAAACTAAAACAGCTGCAAAATGACAGCTAGCGGCTGTGCTAACCAGCCTGGTCAGTTATGGTCTGATGTCATGCCTGCTGCAGGGAGAACTTCAGACTGACTGTGCTCATACACAACCATACCCCCATCACAGAGGTAGAATATCGCAATTTTGTGCCTGTCAACTTTGTGTCGTAGAGCCTAAAAACTGCCTAAAAACGAATTAGGAAGGAAGTATTCATTATCATATTGTCAGATATCTCATTCGATATTTCTTGTCACTTCTTCAAGTTAAATTATATAAGAATTATTTATATTAAGAATAATTTATTCAAAACAATAGATGCTTTGGAGATTAGTCATTAATGAATTATCAGTTATTAACAGCTATTAGTGAATGCATGGCCAAATGGTAAACATTTTCAAACGTGAATGTAATTGACCCAGGACTGCTCCCAGAGTGATTTATCAAAGGCAAAAGCTGTTTGCACTTTACTGATAGGACAAAGTGCTATGACAACAAGATAAATGATGGCATGACCACAATGAAAGAGCCCATCAGATCAACTGTACAAGCACACAGAGTTACTGCCAAACACAACGGTTGGTTTAGGTCACTTTCCATCTTTTGGTGTCATTGTCTTTCTCTGCCATCTGTTACTTTAATATAACAAGCCCACTACCCCTCGTCATGGCTTTCACAAACCGAGAATGCATGTCCTCATACTCTCCAAACTGAACTGAAGACACGGTAGGCTCGAGGAGGAACAAGCCCTTGGAAGGACTGTGATGAATTGAAAAGGGAACTGAAGGGTTCATTATTTTGCGTGGGGATGGAACTCAAGCCCTTGGCTTATTTATCACTTCAGTGGAAAACAGCTTCTGTGATTGCTTTATAATTATTTCTCTGATAACGCTACCCGACCCCCTTGGTGGCCGGCCATGCAGTACATTGATAGAGCATTCATCATTAGCGCAAACTTTTTAAATTTTGAGTGGGTGGGGAGGTGGGGAGTGGAAAAGAGAGGGTACAAAGGGAATACACAATGTGATGCCATCTGTAACTAAAGCACATTACTAATGGAGTCGGTGTAACAGGGCTCTGATGCACTCTGGATGTTCCCTGACCCACCGCGGGTCTGCGATGCATCATAATTCACAACAGCTACCGCACCTCTACGATTCACTTCCAGTGTCACGTGATACAACATTCGATACACTGACAGGAAGGCCAGGGATGCTGGATGGGCTCAGACTGAATGTTGTGGGTAGAAGACAGTCAGCACGCCCGGAGAGAGCAGGTCAGGACAGGAGGAACGACAAGTCTCCATCACAACCGCTTGATGATGGCTTTAACAACCCCCCACTGGGGGACGCCGAACCCCTGAAGAAAACGCATGAACCAGAAACAGATACGTTTAATCTGCTACGAGGGTTTGGGTGTCGTTCTGGAAACATGCAAAAGAGCAAGGATAGCAGACCAGCACACTTTACCGTGCAGAGGTGGACTTCCATTGAACGTGCGGTGCATGTGTGTGCATGCTCCAGAGACCTGTGGCTAACCCTCCAACCGTGTCACACAGACAGACACACATACCTACAGACGGTGTGTGTGTGTGCTGGGCTGTAAGACACGCTGGGGGGAGCCTGGCGTCCACCAAAAGGGATGGAGACGGAGAGGAAGTGACGAGGTTGTGTCTGTTTGAAAGCCCATCCCCTCCTCCCCCACCCCCACCGGCCGCAGGGCCTCCCAGCTCAATTAACGAGGCTCAGCGAGGCTTTCTGCTGAGGGGGGAAATCTGCATGCTGGAGCAGGACAGGGGGCAACCCCCCTCCACACTACACAGACTTGGAGTATACCCCTGTGTGTGTGTGTGTGTGTGTGTGTGTGTGTGTTTGTCTGGGTGTGTGTGTGCGTGCTTTTTTCTACTTTTTCATATTGGATCCTCACAGTGCTTTCCTCACCGGCAGCTGGCATGGAGGGTCATACTTGCTAAAACATTGCTAATTGTAGTCGTGCAGAGTCATAAAAGTTTACATCAATTCTATAAAAGTTGTATTCAAATGTTCCAAGACATAAAAAAGTTTCGTTTGAGTCCGTAAACTTTGATCCTAACCCAACTGTCAGCAGTGAGAAGATCTGCAACGGGGTTCAGACCTACAGAATAAAACCTGCAGCCGAATGGAGAAAAGTTTCAGCAAAAAGTTTAAAAAAACAGCTGCAGGTAAATAAGGTATGAGCTGAACCCTCGATAAGTAAACCCCTCAGCTAATGGCCTCAGCAGCACAGTCTATTACAAAAACATTTCTTAAAACTTCCCTCCAATGTTATCAAACTGTCCGTCCTCTTCTAAATGACTTTACCACTGCTTGGTCCACAATGTGGAGGCAGGTGGTCAGCATTTCAGATGCAGAGCATAAATCATTGATATGGGCAGAGGCGGAGCCTCCAAGATGTCCTAAAAAGGCCAAGGTCTGGAGAGGGGGGCCGTTGCCGTGACGCAGCCTTCCTTCCACCCCCTTCAGAGGGGCAGTCCTTTCAGGGGTGTGGTGCACACATTCCACAGCAAGGTGAGGTGGATAAAGGCTTACAGTAAAAAAAAAAAAAAGAGAGAGAGAGAGATAGAGAGAGAGAGAGAGAGAGAGAGAGAGAGAGAGAGAGAGAGAGAGAGAGAGAGAGAGAGAGAGAGAGAGAGAGAGAGAGAGAGAGAGGGAGGGGAAAGGGGGGAAGAGGGGGGAAGAGGGGGGAGAGAGAAAGTGCTTCGGCAGCACAACTCAAGGCCAAAATCTATTTAATCACAGAATAAGGACAGTTCAAGAAGAGGCAACGTAATATTCCCTGCATAAAACGTCCCCCACCTCTTCCTGTGCCCCGGAGGTGGCAGAGACGACACATTTCATGACACAGAATACATTTACGGACAAACCTGCGACCACCAAACAAACCACATCCCATTCTGCGCCTTACCTAGAAACTACTGAACCTTCCTCTCTATACCAAGCCATGGCACCAGAACACTATACACCTCCAAGATGTCGACCAAATGCTGCAATGCGCAAAGTAACAAAATAAACAAACGACGCGCTGATAATGACGATAATAGCAGTCCTGTTGGAATGAAAGGATGAAGGTCAGTAATTGCAAGGACGCGGGAGATACGGAGACGGGAGAGCTGTGTTTTGGTTTTTCTCGTGGAAAAGGAGGATGGGGGTCCTACTGGGCACGTGCGGCAGCTGCACGGCGGAGCGCGTCTGAGCAGAGGTTAAGAAAAGCAATTAATAGACAGTTGAGATAATCGAAAGGAACCTCCCCCTGTAGACACCGTAGTGTGTGGAAGACAGAGAGGGGGGGGGACAGAGAGGGAGGGAGAGAGAGAGTGAAGGGGGAGAGCGAGAGAGAGACAGAGAGAGAGAGAGAGAGAGAGAGAGAGAGAGAGAGAGAGAGAGAGAGAGAGAGAGAGAGAGAGAGAGAGAGAGAGAGAGAGAGAGAGAGAAACTCTTGTTTACAGCCTTGCTGCGGCAATCAGCAGCAAGCGGGTTCAGTGCCGACACAGGGGCCCCTCTTCTCAGGTGAAACCGATAACACTTCAGAAGCACACTTCTGGGCTGCAGCGCCTCACCTCCTCGTGAGGAAGCAGCGAGGCCGTTCAGCACTCGGAGCTGTGCTGCCTTTCATCTCCTTACATTACACACAGTCACTGCCAAGACCTTCACACGTCCACAATAACAAGACAGCACGTGAAAACAGAGAGGGTAAAAGCCCACTTGATGCCTCTTTAAAGAATGAATATACAAATGTAATATAAATGCAGAATATATGGCCCGCCGAGCATTCAGAGATTCATTGTAAGGCTACGGTCTGAAAGGGGAACATAAGGATTCAGATTCCCCCTGATCCTACCCCCTCACAAAATGAAAGATGGTCGGTCTTTGAATCCTTGTCAGCTATGTTGAACGATATGATACGAACAGCCCGCATACATGTCACCTTGTGTACAGTTTCATAACTTATTCCTCTTGATGGGTATGCATGGGAAGAGGACAGGGTGCTTGGCATTAAAGCCTACAGTTACTAATACATGTTAGCTGGTTAGGTTGATCTCTGTATCCTTCTGGACATAAAATATCAAAATGGAGGAAGAAAAAAGTTAATCCTAACATTTAAATACATTTTACATTTTTAAGGAACACTGCTTAGGGGTGCTGTAAGTGACCCAGATTGTCACTAAGTGGATATCTTTTTTTATCAATAGACAGTCACACATTTAAGATGGATTAATGTGACGAATGGCTCATAGATGTAAGCAGAACACGCAGGCAGTAGGTGTGGAGTTAAGCCAGGTTGGCCCCTGCTCTAAAACAATAAGGGCTCTTCCAAATAGCGACCCCCTTCTTATGAGAAAACTCGAATATTCCCTTTGAAAAACCCTGGCAGGACGCCTTGTTAAATTCTGACTGCCTGTTTGTTTGATGTTTGAGGGGAGGTTTCTCCGCTTGGCGAGCGCGTCGGAGTATCCTACAACAGCGAGCAGTGACAGCGCTAACTAGCAAAGGATAATCTGTCCCACTTGTTAAACCGCATGTTCGCTGGATCAGAGGAGACGCGGCACAGCAGTGCGGAGGCAGGCAGATGTTTTGCAGGTCATTGGTGAGTTTGTGGCGGCTCCTTTGTAAAGTCTTGATTAGATAATTACCCAGCCATATCATAGCAATATGTTGCAAAGTAAAGGAGAGGTTGACTCATTAAAATGCTAAGAGGCCCCAGGAACTCGGAGCTCGCGTCAATGACAGGAGGAAAGAGCGGGGAGACAGGTCTGCTCGGCTGCAAGAACGTCGGTACAAAAGAACCGCTTTTTTGTTCCGACGAATAGTCATCATGACAGATCATGTATCACCTTAATCTGAACTCGAAAATGTAGGTCTATTATTGGAGGAACAGGGAATATTTTGAGGTCCAACAGTTAGGTGAGAAAAATCCTGTCCCACTATCATCCAACACTATCACAATCAGACAGGCAGCCTTTTCATAATCTAAATGCATAATAAGACACACTGCAAAGCCTGGAGCTCTTATGGTTACAGATATTACTAGAGTGCAGAAGGTACCATTTGCATTCAAATCGACTAGCGACTGCCAACCTAAACCTAAAGTCCTTGTGATGGACTGCTTTGAGTTGCAGCCTCCCCAAGAAACGACTCTGTGAGCCCTTTCAGGTCACCTGAAGCTTTCTGAAGCAGACTGAATGATCGGCCTCAGAATCCAGAGAGGTAGGAGAGAACGTTCGCACAAAAAGAGATACGCTTTTTGTCCAGACAAACTGAATACATCGCTTTTGAAGAGCAGGAGGCCAGACGAGGTTTCAAGTCAGGAATCTTTTATACAGTAGGTGTGTGCAAACGTGTGATGAAACTTTCAGCACCTTGGACAGCTGCCTGCACAACCCCACTCAGGAGAGGAGAAGTGAGGCTACAGCCTTCCATGCACACTAGAGGGAACGAGAGACAGCCAGAGAGGTAGAGAGCAGGAGGGAGAGACATATATACGAAGGCTGTAAAGGGAGAAGTGTGAAGAGAGGATGGATGAATGAGAGAGAGAGGTAGAAGGAGGGGGGACCAAGAGAGAGACAACAACAAAAAGAGCAAAGGAGGGAGAAACGGAGGAAGAAAGAGGGAGGGGAGAGAGGCCGTTCAAAAGATTCAGAGTTCATCTGGTAATTAAGTAAACATGTAAGTCCTTTTACTCTCATGCAGTTCAGTGATCTCCATGTTCTTTACAAGTGGAGACACTCATTCAAAATAACTACAGACACACACATACACACATTCCCACCCACATACACACACACACACCCCACCGGCTAGACCCGGCGATCCCACAGTTTTCTCCTGGCATGCGTGTCGCTAGCTGAATAATGTAGGGCCTTTACCCAGCGCTCAAGCATGAGTGGATAATCTGGCCACAAGGACAGACTGTGTCAACATTCCCCTTATTTATTTATTTATTTATTTATTTACCCACTAGCTGTAGGAGCTGGGGAAGGAGAGGCAATGTACCCACATGCAGCCCTGGTGCAGGAGCTGTGTTTGGGAGGCTTCGGTTGTATGCTCACACCGGCAAGGTTTAATATACTATCAGGTGCCTGCTCCACTATGTCTGCCACTTCAGTCCCACACTACTAATCTCTTCTGTAAATGTGTGAAATTAAGTTCCTTGTTTTTTAATTACATAGAACACACACATAAACACACATATACACACACGCACACATCTCCTTGTGTATTTATGGTGTAACATAGTTATGATATTGGCAAAGGCTTTATTTGTTGAAATACTACATGTTGCTTACAATAACTTATTAATAATGTAGGGGATGGCTTTTGTTTTCCAACTCTAAATACTGTTGCAATAGGATTTTGAGCATTGCCAATCACAATCCTCGTTTAAGAACCTAATCCGCTTTAATTTGCAATGCTTGTAATTCAAAACGGCACCTCATTCTAAATAACAACTGCCATATTGTTTGAATGTGCTCCCAGAACTGCAAGGAAACTCTCCTGGACAGAAACTGCGAGGCTACCTTTCCAGGAAATGAATCCTAAACCCTGGTGGTTTCATTCTAGCTCATTACCATAAGCGTTCACACAAATATTTTGACTGGAATAAAAGAACCATAAATTGCAGAACAGCTCTGAGCCCCATCAGAAACATTTTTTTCAGCTCCTTGTTTGTCAGTGAGATGATCATAGCTCACATCCACAGATTAGAATCCTTGGAATATCAAGCAATACAGCTTTGACACACATTTAATGAGTTTCAAAGAAGGATGATTGGGTTTAAAGCCAAATATGATTTAGGTAATTATCCGCAGGATTGCTAGGAGAACATAGCTGGATCAAACATATATAGATACAAGCTTACTGCAGCACAACCTCATACATTGTTGTGAAGTGATTGTTCTTGCCTACACATGAACTAACACTTACCAGTGTGTATGATGCTGAGTTTCAATATGACGTGACCTTCACATCAACAAATGGAAGATAATCCAACACAATAAACAGAATGAAATAATACACACAGGGTTTTCATTAATTAGGTCTACTAAACTGTGTATGCATGGATATCCTGCACAACATAGGGATGACTATAAAGTAAATCAAAAGTCTAAAAAGTCATACAGCTAACAGCTCAATTGCTTCAAAGTCATTTTGACTCAATTATTTATATGATTCCTGGCTATTGGGTTAATTTACAATTGATTCAGGAACATGGAGTAGTTTTTTATCCTGACAAGATTCAGGAGCAGTTATTTGACCTGAAAAATATTGTATTGCTGTTTCAGACAAACAACTACTATTCTATTAATCGTTTTGATTATATTGATATAATGTATAACTCCTACAAAGTTTGGCTAAGGGTTGAGTGAGGACATCAATATGTGATTTACTAGGATGTGCACTTTCTTAGTGGTCTGCAAGTCTTGTTTTACTTATCTTAAGTAGTAGGCTTGACTCCTGTTATTTAATTATAACACACTAACCTTATTACAAGTTTTCACTTTGAGGACACCGGTGAACATGCATTTAGTTGGTTTTGGTTTTATTAAGCGATTTAAAATGTCCATTTTGGTACCATACATGTTTTGTACTCCCCTTTAAGCAGGGACAGGTGTGCCCATTCACGCGCTCAGACAACTCTCTCCCCGTGCTCTGTCGCGCGCATTCGATGAGACCCGCTCAATGTGATCTCTATGAGGGGTGCGATGTCGATAGGTGCCTAATAATGTCGAAGTGAAAAAGACTGTTCCGATATTACGACATCACATTCCGATATTAATCCGGGACACGACAAATTCGCTAAGGCTTTCCTATCCCTACATCGCTCCAATCCGTTAAGATGTGAAGTTATAAGTTAGAGAATATAGGCTAGGGGATCTACAGTGTTTAAGGAGGTGTCGCGCGGAGTCGCGCTCCTACCTGCTCGTAGGAATCCTCCCAGGTGAGGTTCAGAAGGCAGGAAGAAAACAGTTCATCTTCTGTCAGCGCACAACCGTCCATGGTCTGTTGTGTTGCGACGAATGAGAGTAATTAGAGTCTGTATAGGTTCTATTCCTCCCTCGACGAATCTCTCGGTCCGCTTGCTTCTCCGGTACCGTGTATCAAACGGACGTCAACTGTGGTGCTGCTCGCTCCGTCACGTGGGGCGGACACCTTCAACAACACAGATATGCCTTTTTTGGGCCAAGATACAATACTAGAAAGTATATTGTTTTCACCTATGTATCAGTAGACCAGTTTGTTTTATTAACTTTGTCCTAAGTTATGACAACACGAGTCCTATAAGATTTAGTAGTCTACTTCAACAGGTAGCTGGTCCTCACGCGACGACTGGGGAACATACGTTACCTTGGCAACGAGCCCTACACCAGGTGTTAATTTAGTGCTGTGTAACGGTAAATCATTTGAATAGTTTGCATATAGTAGGCTAGTTAGGCTAATTACACTGAAGAAAATAGTTTGGTAAATATTGGGATACTTTTTCGACAATTTATATATGTATAGCTAAAGCTAAATATCCTTGCATTATGCAATCAGTCCGATATTGGAAGGTATGAATAGTTCCAAACATTACTTTCAACCATGTGATTTCTGTAGCCTACGACTTTCAGCATGTCATAGCATAGCAGATAGCAGGAAAGCTCCTCATACAACAAAGCTGTCTACCCAGCCTTCCCCATGCCATGTGTTGAGAAATGTTTTCCTTTTCCTTTACTGCTTCACTGCTAAATCCTGTCCACTGCCTTAGCTTACTTCAGCTATATTTTTTAGAACAAGATTATGTTTTATTATTCACATCTAGCAGATAAACTACAATAATTTGCGCCAGAAAACAAGTAGCCAACGTTTGCACTGCAAACATAATTAATAAACACCATCATCATATTGGCATAATGTACGCTAATATAAAGTGATTTGCACTCATTAAATATGCCTATCTATATATTGACACAATAAATGCTGCGATTTCAGAGGAATATGAAAAAAGAAAAGTAGTAGAATTATTCAAACTCTTTATAATGTATGCTAATATAGAGTGATGATCATTAGATATGCCTATCTATATATTGACTCAATAAATGCTGCCATTTCGGAAAAGAGGAAAAGTTGTAGAATCATTCAAACTCTTTTCCTAACTTTAAGGAACAATAAGATGAAAAAGCTTCAGTAACTAAAGGGCTTCTGTAACAATTCCCCCTAGTGGATCCCATGCTGGGCATCTTTAAATCAAGTTGGTTTAAGCTCAAGTCAGTGCAAATGAGCCCTCCAACCATCACTAAGTTGTTTATATTTACATGTATTCATTTAGCAGATACTTTCATCTAAAGCTAGGTACAAAAAGTGCATATAGTAAGTAGGCTAGGCCTACAAGTACAACAGATAGGTTAATTAAGGACTAGAAGTGCACAGATTTAACAGTGTTACAGTGGTTAGAACCAAGGAACAGTCTGTATTTTACAATACTATGCATGCCTGCTTTAATTAGATACACTCAGTTGTCTTCAAAAGGAATTTGGGTTTGTGGCTTTTGGCGAGGTTATCATAGTCTGACACTGTAAGGTTATCCAGTTGCAACATGTTCACATTGTTGCATTGACTATTGATGAGCCTTTTTTTGGAGAACCGTCTTTCACCATTTGTCCTGCCAGAATTGAGCAACACAAAGCAGAGGGGGTTTCTTTCATGCTGCAGTGTTGCTTTGCTCTCCTCCTCGTTTCATCTGGCGTGCGTTCGCCACGCATCGGTTGTAACCTTTTCATTTGTGGTCGAGTGGCTCAATGCTGTGCATGTTCCTCCACACACAAACTGTTAAAAGATTCACTTCACTGGCTAGAGTAATAGAAATTAAACACAAAACTGACACATTTTTTGTTTTTCCTTTTCTTCTATTCCGTCGCATGTTCTCAGAGAAAAGCTTTGATACATGGTTCAATGCATGGTTAATTTGTTAGACGTGAGTAACACGCCCTGTCACACGTGCAGTTAATAGATGTTCACATGTCCTTCCACGTCACCATGGAATGCTCGATTACCATAGTAGCCGGGTAGTTATCAATATGCAAGTGTGTTATCAAGACAGCACGTTTACCTAAAAAGCGGTTCTGGATGACAATGAAGAATAAAGTATTCTCAGATCTGGGGGCCCGGACACAGAAACAGGGAGGTCATGACGCACAGAGAAGGCTCCATCTCTTATCTCTCCCTCCTTATCAACTATATAATCTGTCCTCCACTGTAGATTAAATTAAAGATTGTGAAACACCATGCATTTGCACAGCACCAGAGGAAGGCCAACAGCAAAAGGACACATCACAAGTGTCACAAGCCATATTTAGAGAAATAAATGGGAGAATTCCTCCTCCTGGTCCTACGACATGTTCCCCCACCTCTGGCCCCCAACGCTCCAGCACCCGCCCCCCCCCCGGCAGCAGCTGTCTGTGATCTCATACGATTTCCCCTGGTCTCCTTGAGTAAAACAAATCAAAGCTGTCCAGGGAATCAAATCGACAGGCAGATTATTCCAAGTGACAACGTAACAATTACGTGGTTGATTTTTTCATTGTGGGTACATTTCCATAATGCATACACACACAAATGAGATGACACAATTGCTCGAGGTGGCAGGTCAGGGGCCTCACCTATCAATCACAGTGTGTGGACAAAGTTAAATTGAAGCAAACATCGTTTTTTTTCCGCATGTGTGCATGTTTTGCTTGTTCCTGTACAGATTCTTGCTTTCAGTTGTAGAGGGGGGGGCGGGATTAATTCTGGCTGACTATTTTAGACATGCAGTCTTCAAATCACCACCCCCTATGGTCCGTCCATCAAACATAACCCTGTGGTTCATGCATATACCATATCACAGAAAAGATTGGCTAGCAACTGTCAGAGATGGTGTGATTGAATTGTTCCATTGCACTGTCACCAGAGGGGCTATTACTTCAAATTAGCATACAAATTCAAACCAGGACAGATGGATTTGTCACATTCCAGGCACCATCTTCCTGCGAGATTGGCTGCGCTTGTGCTGCGTGAAGATAAGACACCTGTCTGGGTTGCGATCGGGGAGGGCTGGTGCAGGATGGTCAGGGGCTTCCTGCGTAGAAGGGTCTACGAAACGCTGAGGCGTTCAGCAATGAACTTCCCATCCCACCGTCGGGAAAAGGAAGCCTACTTCCTGCTCGCCGCAGGTGTCTTGAAAATAAGAGCCGTTTACGATTCAAACTGCCAATTCACACTCGTGTCGGTTCCTGGTACAGCCCTCAGGCCTGTTGTTTGCCCGAAATACTGTGGTTTCCATGATTTATGATCAAAATAAAGTATTGTCGTTAACTAAGAAAAGATGGTTAGATCAGCAAAAATGGGGAATGGCTCCTGATTGTTCCCCTGATGGAGGTTATGTCAGTGATGACCTGGCCCATCGAGCCCTCTTCACCATCCTGATCTCATCTCAACCCCACAGGAGGCTTTCTGCATACCTGCCTCAAAATAAAGCAGCCTTCACTTCAACTGGAAGAAGATTCATTGACAAATGACATCCATGGCCATATCACTATTCTTTTGCCTTTCAGTAACAGCACAGGACCTTGTGGGAAACTGAGTCTACTTTGAGGATTGGGCTAAACAAAACATAAATATGGGTAAACATGTCATGCTTTTACTGTGTGCCATTATCCACTTGCTAATAAAATGTAACTTTAAAAAATACAGATTTTCTTTTGTAATTACGTGGAGTGGATCAATGGGAAATATTGAGCATGAAAAATGCCCTTACCCTAGGATCAATTCCATATAATTTCCTGATCAGCTCAACCTAATGGGATTTCTATTGGCTTCAGTTATGAATGCTATTCTCTCACAATTTCATGGATACATTTAGATTTACAGTGCCCTCCAAAAGTATTGGAACAGTGAGGCGAATTCCTTTATTTTTGCTGTAGACTGAAAACATTTGGGCTTGACATCAAATAATGAACGTGAGACCAGAGATCAACGTTTCAGCTTTTATTTCCAGGTATTTACATCAGGATCTGATGCACAACTAAGAAAATATCACATTTTGTTTGAATCCACCCATTTGTCATGTGAGCAAAAGTATTGGAACAGATATACTTAAAACATATTTAAGTGAATAAGACTTAATATTTAGTTGCAAATCCTTTGCTTTCAATAACTGCAGCAAGTCTGTGACCCATTGACGTCACCAAACTTTTGCATTCTTCCTTTTTGATGCTTTCCCAGGCTTTCACTGCAGCCTCTTTCAGTTGTTGTTTGTTTTGTGGGGTTCCTCCCTTCAGTCTCCTCTTAAGCAGGTAAAATGCATGCTCTATAGGGTTTAAGTCTGGAGATTGACTTGGCCAGTCTAATACCTTCCATTTCTTGCCCCTGATGAACTCCTTTGTTGTTTTGGCAGTGTGTTTTGGGTCGTTATCTTGCTGCATGATGAAGGCTCTGCCAATCAGTTTGGTTGCATCTTTCCTTAAATTGGCAGACAAAATGTTTCTGTAGACTTCCGAGTTCATTTTGCTGCTGCCATCATGTGTTACATCCTCAATGAAGATTAATGAGCCCGTCCTAGAAGAAGCCATGCAAGCCCAAGCCATGACATTACCTCCACCGTGTTTCACAGATGAGCTTGTGTGTTGGGGATCATGAGCAGTTCCTTTCTTTCTCCAAACTTTAGCCTTTCCATCACTTTGGTAAAAGTTAATCTTTGTCTCATCAGTCCATAAAACTTTGTCCCAGAATTTTTGAGGTTCATCTCTGTACTTTTTGGCAAATTCCAGCCTGGCCTTCCTATTCTTCTTGCTAATGAGTGGTTTGCATCTTCTGGTGTAGCCCTTGTACTTTTGTTCATGAAGTCTTCTGCGAACAGTAGATAGTGATACCTTCACTCCTGCCATCTGGAGGTTGTTGCTGATCTCACTAACAGTTGTTTTAGGGTCTTTCTTTACAGCTCTCACAATGTTTCTGTCATCAACTGCTGATGTTTTCCTTGGTCTACCTGTTCGACGTCTGTTACTTAGTACACCAGTAGTTTTCTTCTTCTTCAGGACATTCCAAATGGTTGTACTGGCTATGGCCAATGTTTCTGCAATGGCTCTGATTGATTTTCCATCTTCTCTAAGACTCACAATTGCTTGTTTTTCACCCAAAGACAGCGCTCCGGTTTTCATGTTGTTTTCACCTCTGAATACAGTCTGCATAGACAAAACCTATCTTACCCAATCTGAACCTGAGTGTAGACATTCAGTGGTATTTATTGATTGAATAATGTATGTAATAGGACACACCTGGGCAACAAAACACACCTGTCAGTCATATGTTCCAATACTTTTGCTCACGTGACAAATGGGTGGGTTCGAACAAAAAGGTGATATTTTCTAATTTGTGCATCAGATCCTGATGTAAATACCTGGAAATAAAAGCTGAAACGTTGATCTCTGGTTTCACGTTCATCGTTTGATGTCAAGCCCAAATGTTTTCAGTCTACAGCAAAAATAAAGGAATTGGCCTCACTGTTCCAATACTTTTGGAGGGCACTGTATATGCCATGGAAAGGCTTCTGCAGTAAAAATGGCTCCCCAACAATCCAAGCAGTTCACAACAAGGATACCCTCATGTCTCTGCATAGTGAATGAGCTGTAGCCTAGATTTCATATGATCCTGTAATACTACTGCCAGCAGCTTTCCCCTCCTCTCTTTCTCTCCTTCGTACTTCTGACTCTAAAAACACTTTAACTGCCCCACCTCTCGTAGTGATGTGCCTTTGAAAATTTGCGATGAGGGGGCACATGCTGACTCGGGGCGCTTTTGAATTTGTCGCTTCTTTCCCGTGTGTCTCAGTGTATTCTGGAACCCTCCACCACCTCCAAACTATACAGCAGAAGAATAGAACCCTCCCGAGGCACCATGATAAACTATGTTGTTCCCATGGTTACATAAACATTCACTATATATAGCTCATGCAACTGTTTCAGTTCTAGAGATTTACACATTACAGGAGAAGCTGTTTTGTGTAAATTCAAATAATTGTGAGAAGCTTTGTACCTGAACAGTAACAATGTCACTAGGGAGATAATGCAAAATAATTCACCCAGCTAACATGAAGCACCGTTAGAAAAAAAGCATTACATCTTAGAAATACTGCCTCCAGCTACAGACTATTTTAAAACAGAATCCGCTGAGGGATTGTGAACAACCACACTTCCTATAACTGTCAGTGGGTTTTAACACTGAATAACAGATTTTAGAGAAGTCGCCAAACCCCAGCCAACCCAATCATGGACACATGCTGGGAATCAGCCACCACAATAAGCCCCCAGGGAGCCTGCAGGGCTGCAAGAACCCTGCATGCTCCCCCAGTTGGGATGCCGTAGCTGGGGACCCGGGCCGACCTGCCCCAGGGGGACCTCCTCTTTGACGGCTGTCCTCAGGGGTCCTACGGTCCAAACTCCCTTTGCTCCACGCTCCGCTTCACAGAGCCGGACTGATTTGGGCTGCTGACCCATGGAATGAGTGGGGGAGCTCTTCTAGAAACTTCCTCCAGGGTTCATCCAACTTTTAGAGCACTGCCTAGTTATACAATCTGATATCTGTAGAGTCAAGTTTCATATTGTGGACAAAGTTACCAAACTTGAGGAACTTTTGAAGGACACGGTGGCACCTAACTGGTTAGTAAACTGAACGATTCACTTAGGGGCATTGTTTTAAGATTTGTTATCAACAGGGTGCTTCCACTTTCAGCCCCAGGACAACATGTACATGGGCAGAGTTGAAACAGATGTGTAGTCTGGTGTCTATAGCTTGCTGGGGTTCACTTCTACCGGACAGACCACGCAGATTAACCAGTACCTTCTCCAAATAACCTTTGCAGCACACTAAATAAATACAAAAGATATTAGTTATACAAGGTATTTCACCGAGTTAAAGTGATTGTTTTGTTTCATGTGGATCACATGGATCCATGTAGTGAACATGAACAAGTTCTTTATATGAAAGTCAGACCCTTTATTCAGGTAATTCCACTGTGCTTCCAGGAAACCAAACCAGGACACTGTTACAATGCTTTTCCCTACAGTTGGTTCCTTGATAAACCAACCTCTCTCTACCATAAACCATAAACACAACAACAAATCTTAAACAATCCAGGACCCCCCCCCCCCCCCCCCCCCCCCCCCCCCCCTCCACGCACACACCCTCAGAAGTTAGACTTCACTCCACAAGCCAATTTCTTGGTTTACTAAATCTACACAGGCTGTGTCCATCTACAGTAAGTTCATCTGAAAGAATTCCCAAGTCATGACAGTAATGCTGACATTCAGATGTATCATGGTCATGCTTTCCATGGTCAATTGACAAGGCGATCATTTCCCCCCCCCATTCCAACTTGTTAAGCATTAGACGCAACTATTTGTTTAAAAAAATGACAGGTGATTCAAAACATGAATACAAAACAAACTAAAGTATGATATAATATGGACAACGACACAAAAATACACATTTCAAACGATTGTTGAAAAGAGGCCCGATCCACTTTGTATAAATAATAAGGATGACATTGTTCCAACGAGTGTCCGATCAGTACTGAGAGGGTTCCTTGCTTGAGAGTTTGGCCGCGATGCGCTCCAGCTGCCTTCTGGATTCACACTGAGGGAAGTTCCCCAGGTTGTAGTACTGGGGGGCGATCTTCAACAGCCTGCCACAACACAACACACCGGGTTAGGTTACGCTGGGACACAGTCAAGTGTGTGTGCATGTTCGTCCCCAAAAAAAGATTTCTTTTTCACATTCACCCATGTTTGGCACTGACACTGATCAGATGCCATAAGACCCCCCCCCCCCCCCCCCCCCCCCCCCCCCACGAGGCGGACGGCAGATGATGGGGACAGTTTACCACTCTGGGTTGATGCTGGTGCAGGTGCGGGTGTAGTTCTTGGTGGTGAGCACAAACTCGTTGTAGAGCACCCACTCAGGCTTGTGGTCCAGCACGGTGGAGGGATGCAGCTGGACCACCTGGTTGTCCTTCACAGTCAGGTAGTGTCCGGTACGCTCCAGATGGGCCACCTGCTCCACACACACACACACACACACACACACACACACACAGAAAGCTGACAGAGCCGACAGAGGTACACCTGCGATTCATCTAGCTTCACAAAGCACCTCCCACATTACCTAACCCTCGCCCCGACAACACAGCAGCACAGTAGACTGTAAGAAAATCTCATTTATTATTAAAAACGTAAATGTGGGGAATAAACCCCAAGACAAGAAAAACCCATCTGATCAGATGTAGCCCACAAAAGACAGAAGGCTTTGGACGACATAACAATGGGTCTTCAGAGCGAGGACTGCTGGCCTAGTCCTAATGAGTTGGAAACTGCTAGAAACATTAAAGTTGAGAGGAAGGTACAGCTTCTTCACTTGTGTTCCTATTTAGATATGCGTGTCACGGCTGTGGTGATTAACCAGGGCAATCAGTCTCAATAAAGGCTTAGCCAAATAAAGACACAAGCTTAAACCACCGCAGAAGTGGAACATGAGACCCACATTATTTCTCTGTGAAAAAGGTTAATGTTGACAAATATTTACATATTAACGCCCTAATTCAACTTGTCAGGTTGCTTGTTTCAGGTAACCCCCCTCGGAAATGGACTCGCGCAAAATGCCATTTATTTTCCCCCGAGCGGGCAAAAGAAATAAATAAATATATTGACTTGATTTCTTGTTGTGTGTTTTACGAGATTGTGACTCTAAAATGAGGCTATCCATTATGTAGATATTCTACCGTTGATGTGTGTGTGTGTTTTGTTCATTTTCTATGTGACGGCATGCACGTTTTAAGAGAACCTCTAAATGAAGAAGAATTGAAACTCACTGAGCGAATAAAAATAATGACCAGTTACTCAGTATCAGTTTGGGGAGTGGAGGCGAGGGGGGGGGGGGGGAGATGGGGGGGGGGGGCTAACCTGCATGAAGAACCCTGTGGTGAGAGCCCGGCGGATGTTGACGTAGTAGTCTCTGTTGGTGAAGTCGGTGCTGCGGCGAGGCAGGTCGAAGCGCTCCATGATGCGGGACAGCTGCTGGCGCACGTTGTCGGCCGACATCAGAGAGCGGTAGTTGACGAAGTTGTCGAAGCACCACTGAGTGGACTCTTGGTCTGGGGGGGCGGGGAAGATGGAGGTTAGGGGTTCTGGCATCAACGTCAGCAGGAAAGAATAAACAAAGCTAAAGACACGGTACACTATGAAGAAACATGACAGAATTGGCGTGGATTTCCGGGACCTATGGAAGCTGGTCTGTAACATGCATCACAGGCCAGCTAGGGACTGCTATCTGGAGATGAAGCAGTAGGGGAAAGAGGGGGGGGGAGGGAGGGGATGCGTACTCTGTTTGAAGGCGTGGTAGACGTTGAGGAGGGTCAGGTGGTCCCCGTCGACGTGGGCAAACTTCATCTTGGACTCGTCGGCCGCCTTCCTAGCCTCCGTGGGGCGGACGAAGCACTGTGGGACTAAACAGGGTTGGTGTGGGCCCCAACGCAGCCACCCACAGGGATGAGTCCAGCTGTACCACACAGAGCTACAAGGCCCCCCAGGTCAGAGAGGCCTGAACACAGAGAGGGGGCCAGGGTGTGTGTTGGTGGAGGAGGGCTACGGAAGTGCGGGGGGGGGGGGGGGGCAAGGAGGAGAGACGAGTGGCTTTCTCCAGCATTGGGTCTGGCAGCTTGGCTGGGGGAGCAAGCTGAAGTCAACTCACTTGAGCCGGTATGACCAGATTGCTGCCAGGAAGTTAGACAGGAGGACAGAAGGAAGCAGGGAGCTTTGAGACCTTTCAGACAAAACACTGTCTCTGTGCAGCAAATACGGGTGTCTATTAGGCTATCCTGTGTCTCGCTGAAAAGCTTTTTAACAGGCGGTGAAGAGAGAGACCAAAGAACGAGTGTCTAAGCCTGTCAATAGGCACCCGAGTGCAATCCAGCATCTGTGTGGAAAGCACTTTCATCAAAAGACTTCCATCAAACATTCCCCTCCCCCCCCCCCCCCCCCCCGCCCGCCCGCCCACACCTCGCTTCCAGCCGCCCAGCGTCAAAACACGCTTGATTGTGGGCTTAACGGACAAGGGTTGAGTGTTTATCGAGCCCCACGCTTGGTTGCTTGAGACGGCGTGCGTTTTTCTTTTTTGTGTTGCTGACTCTGTAATGAACTCAGCAGAAAGTGTATTCCCCAACACACTTGTTATTAATGCACACCGTGTCCCACCAGCTAGTTACATTCAACCCACCCCCCCACCCCCCATCCCCACATCCCAAACCGACCCCCCACCCCCCTCCCCTACTGAGGCATCTGATTCATCTCAATGAGCAGCATTCTGCTTTGGCAAGCCTAAAGTGCAATTACTGCCGCAGCACATTGGGGCTGCTCACAATATCAACCGATTTGTTTAGTGGAGACACACTTTTTCCACTGCTTGACAAATATCAACCGACAGCACTAGACCCTCCCTCCCCATCTCTCTCTCTCTCTCTCTCTCCTCTACGTCACCATGGGCAAGGCCCCGCCTGACTAACCGTCAAACACAAATTCTAATGTTACTGGGCATCCATTATGATTGTGTGTTACATCATCGAGACGTTGGTTGAGGTAACTGCTGGATGTCAGTTCTACCCCAACCTGACTGTCACGGTTGTCCAGCGCGAAGGCTTCTTCCACCAACACCATTAGAGATGAAGACCATCCGTTAATCAACAGAGCTCCAGTACTCCACGGCCTCCATTTTTTTTTTTTTTTAGAATAATGCAAAAAAAACATTTAAATAAAGGAGTCACATTGGATTATTTAGCAAGGCATGTATAAAAGATGTTGTTTTTGTTTGGGAGACGTGGCGCTGGGTGCTGATGACCTGAGGGAGCGGTTTGAGAGGCCCTGCCTCCTGGTCTGGGTGTTACCTGACAGCATGGCGGTGATGGACAGGATCTCGTTGGAGCAGTTGAACTCGCAGCTGGCGATCACCATCTTGGCCAGCTGGGGGTCCAGGGGGAACTCGGCCATCATGGAGCCCAGCTCGGTCAGGTCGCCGTCGTCGTTCAGAGCCGCCAGGTAGTTAAGCAGCTCCAGCGCTCGCATCAGGGTCTCTGGGGCTGGGGTGGGGGAGGACAGGGGGGGTTAGGGGTTGATGGCCAGTTACCCCGGACAGAACTTAGTAACACTGATGTGGGGGGGGGGGGGGCATTTTTCATTCTCCGCTCTAGCGATTCAAAACAACTCTAATGCAATTACAGGGGAACCCTTCACTTAATGCATCAACACGGGGCTTTAGCCGTGGTTGAAAAAAAAGAAGAAAGAAATTCTCCTCTAGATGCAATTATTGACCTTTGGCTCAGGCGAACTGAAGCCTGATGACTAGTTGCATGTTAACTGAAAATTAGCTCCCTCTTCAGCTGAGGATCGCGTTCGTTTTCATTTCTACAAAAGAGTTTAAGTGAAAAATCCCATTTCAAAATGCAGGGAGGTACTTTCTTCTGATGAACAAATATTGATTTGGGCCATCAAACTACTTTTACATCAAGTGAGAGCTAACTGCATTGCTTACAGTGGCAATGGACGCGTTGAAAATACGATTTTATGTTCTCCTACCATGATGAACCAGTGTTGGGAAAATGCAATCTATACACAACACACCTCATCAAAACAGCACCACATAGCGCCTCCGCATGAGAAGCCGATATATTAACAAAGGGCCAAATCAATGGGACTAAAGGCTAAAGGTAAATAAACGCCGATTGGCTTTGAAATGTACGACTCTGCAAATGTCACCGGGCAAATGAATCCCTCCTCGTCTGCTCTTAGCTGTAAATGGCTACTGACTGTCTAGGGGGTTCTTGTTGCGTTTTGATGGAAGAGCAGTTCACAACACCGCTTCTGCTCTTACTGAGCATTGGAGGGAAACGCGTAGAGGGAAACGCGTAGACAAAAATGGACCAGCAGTTACGACGGGCAAAACGATAATACATTCGGATCCTGAACGTCGAGCTAAAGCTCTCCAATCTTTCTACACCTTACAAAGAGCCAACATTGAAGTGATCTCATCGTCATGTGCAAAGTGTGTATTCACCAGCTCCACAGCAAGCCAGATATGAGCGTGACCCAGGCTGAATGCTTTAGCGAACATGACCCGCTCCAGTCAAGAGTCACCTACAGAGAAGGAACTCCAGGCGTCCACGCGGTGGGCCACAGTCCCAGCTCTACCATGTGCTACAGGGGCTTGTCACCGGGCCAATAAGGAGCTAGAACATGGTTCTGGTTAAGGTCCACTTTCACGTCTTCCAGAAGGATGTTTCAGAGCATATGAATGATGTCATCATTTTCGTTCCCCATTCCCAGTTAGACTAAATCCGATGGGGCTCGAGTGGTCAACCAGGGTCGAGTAGGGGGCTCCCCCAGTGCGTCCAAAGACATACAGCAGCGGGAGAGAACCGGCAAGGTCTTGAGGAATAAGAGGTTGGTCACGTTTAACTGACAGAATATAAAGAGAAGGCGATAGCCGAGGTGATACCGGGACTATTGATGTAACCAATTTCACTCACAAAATGGCGTTTGCCGTGGCGGATGGGGAGAGATGGGTTTAATCTTGGAGGTGAGATGAAAACTGTATTACAGTGAGAGGAGGAGGGTGTGTGGAGGGGGGGGAGGGTTAAGAGAGAGGAGGAGGAGAGTGTGTGTATGGAGGAGGGGGTAAGAGAGAGTGTGCGTGTGTGTGGGGGGGGTTGGGGCTGTGAATGGAGATGAGGGTGTCCTTTTGAGGAAAGCAGGAACAAATGCAGAACTGGGCAGGGACGCTGGGAAGTGCAACGGTTCGGTGTCTCTTGAGCGTGACATTGGTGTGAGACAAGGCACTCGTGTTTTTGGCTGTGGTCCAGGCCAGTGCGCATCAACAGGGAATAGGGAGTGCTTGCTTGTGAAACTGCAGCCCAAATACCCATTGACTGACCGACTGCAATCTACTCCCCAGGACTTGGAACACCACAGTACATCCTCCCACAGAGGATGGGCACAAACTGGTCCCAACAAGTAGCGGTTACACAAAAAGTCGAAACAGGAGTCACGCGATACAAAGTGTGTTTTTCTCACTAGCATTTCCGTTGTCGTTGAAGATACCATCGGATTTTTCTTTAAACTTTAAACTGTGGGAGGGAAAAATCAAGACTTCACTGCTGGTTTTTGGAACAATCTAAGAGCTAATACAGTAACACACAATATGTAATCAAGACTTCATCGTGGATGATCAAGCCTCAGTCATGCCTCGCCACGGGAAAGACCTTTGTCGCTAAAAGAAAGTGTGCTCACCAGGTGGGTCCATGAAGTCAAAATGCACCAGGTCATCGATGCCCAGCTTCTTCAGCTGCAGCACCACCGAGCCCAGGTTGGACCTCAGGATCTCAGGGTACGTGTTGTCCTGTCCCACACAGGAGGCAGGGGAAACCAGGAAAAGCAATCACAATGAATTAGTCAGGGTGCCGATTATTGCTCCCAACGTGCGCTTGTATGACGAAGGGAACGGAAAGCTGGCCGCCGTTTGAAGGACCATTAAGTTCCCCTTTCCCCGATGGCGTGACGCGGGAGAAGGGCCCTGTTAAAGTGGAGGACTCGGCCTCCTCGTGTTCATTCGTCACAGGGGGTTGTCGCTGGCGTAGTTTATTAAAAAAAAGAAGCTTGCTTTCAGATTCAGAGAAGACGGCAGACCAAGGACTGAGAGATTTCAAAGAGGAAAACTCCCCAACCAGAGATGACTACCTTGGGGGAGCTGCCCAGAGTCAACTTTACTAAGTATGAGGTAACACGGTACATAGACTGAACGTAGCCAGCAATGATCAAATCAGGCATTCTCTGAGGACGACTCTTGCAACAACAACATAAAAACGGCTGTGTCACCAACCTGCATCTCGGTCTTGTAGGCCTTCTCTGTGTAGAGGCGGAAGCACTTCCCTGGCCGTGTCCGGCCGGCCCGCCCTGCCCTCTGCTGGGCGGAGGCCTTACTGACGGCCGTCACCAGGAGTGACTCCACTCGGATCCGTGGGTTGTACACCTGGGGGGGGGGGGGGGGAGGGGGTGGAGGGAAAGGTTTGACATGCAGGAGGGGACGGAGACTACTCCGACGTATATCCTATTAAAATGGGTTTCTGCCCCCATATCCACCCAAAAATATACAATCCAACATTGACACGTGTACACACAGGGGCAGGAGAGCGAACGAGCGCACACGCACACACACACACTCACACTCACACACTAGGCACATACATCATCTCAGATAGAGCCACATGTATGACTTGGCCCGGGGCTGGAGAAATGTCAGAGGAATAAATAACGGGCTTCTCCATCTCTGCTGCTGTCAGGCGCACGGCCCTCTGTTTATCAGGGGATTTTCAGGCCACAGAAGCAGATGATCAGGGCAGATTAGGCTGGGGGGGGGGGGGGGAGGGGCGGCTGGTGGGGACTGGGGGGAGGCGACTAACCTTTTGCTTGGCAAATCCAGGATCAATGACAAAGACCACGCCATCGATGGTCAGGGACGTCTCGGCGATGTTTGTCGACACCACAACCTGAGGAAATGAGAACAGCTGGGTTCAGATGCTGCCTCCGTGGAGGGAGGGAGGGGGCGGACGGCGCTTCATTCCTCGAACTCGATTCTGGAATTCACAACCCGCATGTATCGGGTCAATGATTCCATAATTCAAACATGCAGGCTAATTATTCCAAAAGGCTGGTCAAGCCATGTGATAATCATTGCAACAACGGCAGCCGTGGCGTCAATGCCGTCTTAAGAAGAGAGGGCGAGAAGGAAAAGCGCTGGGGGGGGGGGGAGAGAGAGAGAGAGCCAAGTGTGAAAGCCCTTCTCCCCAGACGCTGCAGGGTCTGAGGCGAAGCGGCGAGCTCTCCCGAGGCACGTCGCAGACGCGCCACTAATGCCACCCAACAGGGGAGTGCCGCAACAGTCGCAGCAATCAGGTCCAATGAGGCGCCGGCAAGCCGCGGCGAGACGCCTCGCCGCTGAGTGTCACTTCCCGACGCATTACCGCCTCTCTCTTCAGAGAGTGGTTCCTCTCTGACTACTCGCAGCGGGCTTCCTGTCGCAGAGACGTCACGCGCTCTCTGCACAAAGGCTTTCTCTCGCCACTCTTCAAAGAGCCAACACCTAATTGATGTATTAGTTGGTTTTCCGCGGGTGGGCCGCATATGAAATACAGGGTCGTCCTCCCGAGTCTGTGTCTCCGTCGACAGATGATAGCTTGACAAAGACTGGAGCTGTTGGCTTTAGATAAGGGAAAGTTAGGAGGGGGGGGGGGGAGGGTGGGAAGGAAGGAAGGGAAGGAAAATGGGGTGAAAAAAACATTCCGATTTACTTGTGAGAAACAGAGTCTGTCGCATTCGACAAACAAAGCCAAACATGGCGGATGATTCACACGCCCCGAGGTGCAGGCGTCATGTGGCAGCGCGAGCGAGCGAGCGCCCACCAAATTAAAATCACTCACACTGACAATCAGGGGGGTGCTTGAAAACCCACCTCGAAATAAGAGCTAAGTTGCATTGAAATTAATAAGCTTGGTGGATAGCTGCAATTATGTAAAAAAAAAAAACGACTATCGGCACGCGGAGCTCTGAAAGTACATCTGGAGCACTTTGGGGTTTGTTTTCATCTGCTTCAAATGAAAAGAAGAGGTTTGGAACATCCTTTTCGATGATTCCCATTTATTTCCAAGTCTAATTTTTGGAAACGTTATTCTGTGGGAAGGGGCCAATGTTTTTTTTCTCTTCCCCAAAAAAGGAGCCCAAGGAAGCCCATAGTAATACAGAGCTTACTAAAGCTAAGAGTAGAAGCTCCTCAGACGTCAAGGGGGTTCGCTGGCTGATCAAAGCAACAGAACCAGCTGCAATATTTCTCTCTCAAATGTATTATGGCACAGACAAAAACTCTGAAGAGAGGTTGGAGTTGGGGGGGGGGGGCGGTGAAAATAAGACTTTGGAGCGTTGGTAGAGATGCCGTGCAGAGAGGCGATGGAGTTGTGCGTCTCTCAGTTCCAGATCCTTCTCTATTACAATGATCCCCTGTAGCAAGCCTGCCTATGAGAAATGACAGCTGAATTGGAGCGCCGAAATCAAATGAGTCATGTCAACCCTTTGGGTGGGTCTCTTGTCAGCGTTTACTCAAGCCCGGGGTGAGGGGGAGGTGGGGGGGGGAGCAGATCAGAGGCCGCTCTGTCTGCTGGAGGCTCTTGCTGTTGTGTAACGGTGCGATCCGTTTGGCCGGAGAAACTGTCCAGACTGTTGCGAGTCCTGGTACTCGAGACGGAGGGAGACAGGTCATGGCCCAACGCACTGGGAACTGCCACTACAACGTCATAGCTCACAACAGAGGCCTCGCGTTTAGAAGGAGTGGAAAAATGCACCACCGAAATGTCTGCATATACAATAAACAAACCATTAGTTTGACCTGAGCAGCACAAGGCAGATCAGCCTGCGTCTGTGATAGTTAGCAGGATGTGAGCCATTGCGGAAAGAAGATCATCGTGTCATAAATATTTCGTTTGGAGAATGATTAATCCTCAGCCATTTATTGTCCGCTAGCAGTAAAAACCCAATGAGCCATTCCTTTCGTTCTCCTGATCAACCGTTTTAAATATCAAACATCTGAATAAGAATACTTCAGTGAGTCGTTCCAGATATATGTCCGTAGCCAACTCGACACACTTGCCTTCCATCTAGCGTAGCTCTGCTTCTTAATCTATCTGAAGCGGGAGGCTCGGAGGGCCCCAAATCCCACCTTTAAAGCGAGGATTTCTCTCCCGCGAGAGAACGGCAGCCTGTTCAGTTATTAATGCCAGAGTTTTCTTCTCCCTTCAGCCCTTGACCCTTTCTGTAATGTAGCCGTCAGAGGGAGCGACCATCTTGTTCTGTATTCATGCCGGGGGAGGGGGGGGGCGGAGAAAGATGGGCCACAAAAGGAGGGTCCGAAATAAGGCTAATTCCAAACCTTTCAAAAAGCAACCGACCGTCTCTAAAGAGCCTGCATGCCTCAAAGTCTGTGCACTGGGAGCGCGTGTGGGTGTGTGTGTGGGTGGGTGGATACAAATCACAGGGTGGAAAAACAGCATTCGGTGCAGGACACACTGCTGGGAGAGGTTCGGCCGCTCCTCCCCACAGGGCAGGGGTCGGCCCGTGTCAAGGTAGCCTTCATGCTTCCCACAATCCTACGGGAGGACCTCATCGACGACATCGATTCTGAATGCGTACGGACGCCGGGGCTATCGCAGAGTGCAGCCTGGCTCCATCCTGTCTGATGCACTATTGAGCAATCCCGACTTTCTCCATCAGTAATATCATTAGGGCATCATCTCCCGGCGTTATTTCTGGGTTATTAAGCAGCAGGAGGGTAGACAGTGAGGCTGACACGGGCCATCTCTCACTCGCCCCGCTGTGGAGCGCTCCTCTCTGACGAGCTCCTCTCCTCCTCCAGACCGGCGGAGAGGGAGGCTTTCTCGGCTCCTGCAGCCCAGGGCGGCACGCTCCTCGTGGGCACGGTGTGTCGCGCTGACGCCGGAGCTGAACACGCGGGGCCGTTTGTCAAAAGACGCCGACAATGGTGCTATTGAAACAGGGGGATTAAAGTCTTTGTTGGTCAATACAGTGAATGGACGCGTTGCCTCTGAATCATTCAACTGTTCAAAAATGGGAGATCAGTAGCTTTCGTGGAGAACTGGAGAGATGACTGGGAAGCGTGGAGCGTTAATTGAGAGCGGTTTAATGCGGTCATTAGTATGCTCGGCGGCAGATGTGGGTAGCCTTCGTTTCCCCCCGCCGCTTCTCCGCCGCCTCGACCCGACATCTGGCCGCACCCCCGGTCGAATGACGCTGCGTCCGACGCCAACGTCACGGTGCCCTGGCCAGTCCCGTTGGAGATTTCTTTCCCGAGCTTCACGTCAGACCGGCGTGAAGTTTTTCCAGTCGGCAAATGGCCGACAGGAAAGGCAGAAACATGTGGGGGGGGGGGGGAGAAGGTCGGTGCTGTTGATATACAAGGCTCTTACTAGTCTCCCAATCCCCCTTAGCATGAAACAGAGTCTCTCCTTTGCAATACCGTTCCAGGAGCTCTTCCGGGCCGACCCCACCAGATCCGTGTGAATCACGGCTCGTCTCAAAACGTCCACAAACCTTGGAACGGCACCCACAGAAGCTGGGGAGACGGCGTTTGAACTGAGGTAGTCATGAAAACCAGGCGCGTGTTAGACCTCGTTTAAATATACACGAGGCTGGAACAGATGAAAACAGCCAGGAGAAGGGGAAAAAAGCTCCTCATCTGGATAGTCCAAAGCATCGAAACTGCGTAACCCCGCCCATGGCTGTCTACCCCGGCCGGCCGTGGAACTCAACCAGAATCATCAACGGAATCCAAATTATACATTCGCAGACATCACCGTTCCTAATAAGTCATCAATAACCTCTCACAGCTCCACTGACAGCCAAATCAGCCCAGAGTGGGGAGTCTGCTGCGGTGATGAGTCATTCATCAACCACCTGTCAGATGTTGGGGCCACATGTTTGCAGATGTAACTGGCAAATATGGGCTCTGATCCTCCCCCCCCCCCCCTCTCTTCTCCCCTCCCCCCGTCAGATCTCTGGCCAGCTCAGCTGTCGCTCGACCACGTGGCCTTTGTCGGAGCGCGCGGAGCTCACAAAAAGACGGACGTGTTCTGAAAGTCTTCCTCGATGGGGAGGAAAACTTCCACCAGGCAGGAGACGAGAGGCTCTCCCTGTTCAGGGAAAGAGTGTGTGTGTGTGTGTGTGTGTGTGCGTATCCAGTGGAGGAGTGGAGAGATGAAATAGACTGCAGCTCCGTTGTCTTCTCAAGGCTTGGAGGGTGTGAGTAATACCCCAGTTCTTATTTAGAGCAGGGAATCGCATGCTGACAATGGCAGCATATGTTGTGAGTCAGTTCTGCACCAAAGCTGAGAGGAGAGAGGAGAGAGGAGAAAAAAGACGACTGGATTCTACCTATCCCTCTCGGCTGCGTCCTTATCCTCCCACCACCTACGTTCATCGAGTCTCCTCGCATCTCAGCCTCTCCGTTTCCCCACTTCTTCCATCCCTCAATTTCAAACTCCCCTCGACTCCCACCCTCCCTCCCACTTCCCCTCTTTGAATAAGAGTCGCGGGGGAGGCACCCCTTGCCTTCGAGGAGCCGGCCAATCACAGGTCAGCAGTCTCACCTTCCTCCCGATGGCTCCGCCGGGCTTCCTGGGCGGGGCGGACTCGAAGATCCGCTGCTGCTGCTGGGGGGGCAGCGTGGAGTACAGGGGGATGATCTTGATGTCGCCCGCGTCCGAGCCCAGCTCCTCCACCTCCCTCTTGATCCTCTTGCAGGCCTCGTCGATTTCCTAGAAAAAACGAGGTGGCGCTGGTTAGAATCGAGAATCGAGGGGGGGGGCTGGAAACGGGGACCGGGGAAATAGTGTCCTCCCTTCTCCAGTACACTTGTTCTACCTATCGCTGTATCTGATGGAGGAAATGAAACCTGGACCGCCGTGCGCTCAGGCGAGCTTCCCGTGGCTCTGTTGTCAAACGCGGCGATGACAAAAAACACAGACGCACACGCTGAACACACACACACACGCACGCAAACACACGCACACACAGTTCATTATTCCATAGTGCAGTATTGTGGGGGAATGATGAGAATGACAATACGGCGCTGGTGCATCACCAGCGGTTGTTGTGGCAGATCAGTTTAGTGAAGCTGAACATTCCGGAGCCAGTGGGTTGGCAGGCCCAGAGATCCCAGTCAAGTAGCTCAGCCTTGACATGAAACAACATGCCACAATGCCATAACACTGCTCCTAAGAAGCCTCACACACTCACTTAAACCTGCAGGTAGAGTTGCTGTAACCATACATCCTAACTTAAAGATTTTATTTAATTTTTTATAAGGCAGTTCAACACTCAGCCTTATTACTATGCTGTCAATGCTGAACCACAGGCCCTAACCGACATCATCACATTCTCTTCCTCATCTATGGTCCATGTTTCACCAGCTCCTACATGGAGGCCTCACAGCTTATGTTGTTGCACCACCCTCAGGTGGAAGAGAGTATTGCGCCTGATGTTTGGTTGGAAAGGCACACTACCGACAGATTGACGCAATAATACTTTGGTGTTAGTTAGTACTATTGGATGAAAGGAGTGAAGGTTCTGGAATTAAAGTAACTTCCTCCTTGTTTTGTTGCCATGTCATCCTAGTTTTCACAATTGTTTTGTGATTCTTGATGTTCGAGGACAAAACGCTTGCCAGAGGGGAACTCTGGCACCAGAGTCAAACAGCCACTATCCGGAAAACAGGCTGCTTTCTAGGCACCATTTTTTATTAGTTACCCTCAACCAGTAAGGCCTCCAAAACCTAGTTAGAAACCCAGCACACACTGTCTATATCTGTCATATTGATCCGCCAAGTCAGTCTGTGGTTCACCGGAGCATGTTCCCTGCTCAAAGTCAACCCCTACGGATGGCAACGAGCCTTGTAATCAACACGTTGACAAGTTCGAATGGAACAGAGTAAATATGAATAGATTGATCAAATTAGCCTGTGTATTAATACCCCCATCAACTCTCTGGAGTCAGCAGCTGTCCTGAAAAAAAAAAAAAGGGACCAGGTTGCCAAGGCGGTGGCTCTGGAGCGAGCTGTGGGGAGAAGCGGAGGGCGCGTGCGGCAGGGCAGCCGGCCAAGCACGGGCACCTGTCCACCAGCGCTCGCTACAAGCCCAGGAGCAAGGGGCCCCGCGCCAGGCCACCTCCACGACGCCACAGAGCGCTGGCCTGGGTCTGCGTCGCGCACGCGCCCCTCGCCACCCCTCGCGACGGATGCTAACCGCTGTCGGGGGAGCTTAACGGGTCGGACTTATCAGGGAAAGCCAGCTGTCATTAACTTCTGCTTTTCTCTACTGTGGTACTTTGCTTTGTGCTTTGTTTATTCACTTATTTAGTCAATCGCATTTATTATTTTTTTCCCCCAAAGTAAGAACAGCCCCACCCTTCCAGGATGCGGTGCGTCCCACGCCTCAACGATCCTACAGCTGACCAAAAAAGAAAAACTCAACAACAGACCTCACGGATTCCCCTCGGATCTGCATGCCGGTCATTAGTCAACATCAAAGTTTAGGGGGAGACCAGATAGGTTAAGAAGCGCCCGAGGGCGCGCAGCGGCGAAGCTTTGAACACTCATCTCACCCCAGACCCAACTCCCATTAACTACTTTAACCCAATTAGGAGGGTGTTAATGACCTCGCCAGGGGAGAGCTTTCTGCTCCACGACGCCCCGAGCAGCCCGACGCACGGAGCGTTCGGCATCATCAAGCAGGGATAGTGTGGCGGAGAGGCATCTAGCGCCAAACAGTGTCAACCGCATTACGCTCAAGTCTACCCCCCACACACACACACACACACACACACACACACCCTCACCCTGCGTTCAAAAGGGGAAGGCCGTGCGAAGCCCCGTCGACGAGCCGCGAGTCTAAAAATCAATGACTGGTTGTGGAAGCGGACCACTTCAAACACAGCGGCCTTCCGTGGCGTCGCTCCTCCGCTAACGAGGCAGCCGTTGATCTAACGTGCGCTGATGAAAAGAGATGGCACGGCAGACTGAGGAACCACCGATTCAGGAACAGGGCTGCAAAACATATCTCGTTTGGGTGATTGTGTTTTTGTTTAGTTTTTTTCTCATGATGGCAGATGTCAGCGACTCAAAAAGAGAACGTAGGCACTCATTCATTTCAGAGATACACGAGGAGAACACCATTTGGGGCAGCTCCTCTCATTTACGCCTCCAAACAAACAGCCAGACAAGAGCCATCGAAAACCAGCGACCGCCAGAGCAAGTGTTTGAGGGTGGCGTCAGCGACGACCTACGGGGAAGGTGTGCTCGTGCGTGTGCGTGTGGGGCGAGGGGCTAACCTCTTGTCCGGTGAGGAAGAGCAGCATGTCTCCCTCCTCCTCCTCACACATGTGGATCTGGATGACGGTGCGGATGGCGGCCTCCAGGTAGTCCCTCTCCGGCTCCGGGGTGTAGAAGATCTCCACAGGGTGCGTGCGTCCCGGGATGGTCAGCAGGGGGCAGCTGTCGAAGTACACCTGGAACTTTCCGGCATCCAGCGTGGCGCTCATCACGATGACCTGGACGGAGGGAAGATGAGGTAAGAGGGGGAGATGAGGAAGAGGAAAGGGAGGTGCACGGGATTGTCAGGTGAGGATAGCGGATAAGAAAACAGGCCATGAAGGGAAGAGGAAAGTCTAGTCGTTGCTGAGGGGAAGGTAGAAAAGCCTAATGTTCCCCTCTTCACACTTGGGAGTTAAGTGCACATTGAAATAGCTGTCTATGGCCAAGTCTGGTTCGAAATATCACCGGTGCCTCACAGGACAGAATGTTCCGGGGAGAGAACGTGGCTCAAAAAAGAGCTGAGTTGCTCACAGAGAGAGGACCCAAGACGGGAGCTGTATCACAAGACATTAAAATCAAAGTCCCTGACCCAAGCAGGTTGTAACGCTCATCCCTACTGAAGTTAGGCACACAATGTCCTCCTCCCCTCGACCTAGAAGCCATTACATCCAGCACATTAGGGATTCTGATGGGGAGGCGCCTTCCTCATTTTCAATCTCAAATATTTTAGAGCCTCGCATCGCGGCATTTCGCTTTACGCACCATGACGCAATATAATTGCTCTTAATCAAGGCAAATTAAACTTCGTATTTGAAAAGGGGACACGGGTGAGACTCAGATGGGGAAAGAGAGAGAGAGGGGGGGATCGTTCCCGGTAACCTAGACCTCATTTAACAGTCCCTGAACACGTGTATAACCTTTCTGACAACAACTAGTCATTACCCATCTGCTTTATGAGGCTCACTCAGAGTGTGAGAGCGTCCAAGCGTCCGCGCTCCTCCACGCAACCCCCCCCCCACCCCACCACACCACACCCACACACACACACACACACACACACACACACACACGCACATCCCTGGCAGACTGTCTGAAGCCGGGCCTGACACAGGGAGCCAGCTCTGCTCCTGCTGCAGAGAGGGCTGGCCGTGTCTTAGCCAAGAGTGGCACCGCACAGCGGACGCACAGCTGTTGGTCGTGGACGGACTGTCAAGCAGTAGGTGGAGGAAAGGTGGGTGACACGAACACCGTCGCTGGGGGGGGGAGTAATCACCACGGCGGAGGGTGTGCGTGTCTGTGTGTAGGCCCAGTCAAGCAGCCTGGGAGAGACCTGAGGTACCACGGAATCCAGGAGAAGGGAGGGGGGAGTTACCTTGAGGTCAGGCCTCTGTCGCGCCACCTCCTTGAGGACGCCCATGAGGATGTCGGTGGCCAGCGTGCGCTCGTGAGCCTCGTCCAGGATGATGACGCCGTAGCGCTCCAGCAGGGGGTCGTTCATGGCCTGCCGGAGCAGCATGCCGTCGGTCATGTACCTGGGCGGGGGCGGAGGAAACACAGCCATGCAGCGGTTCAGCCAGTGGTTCTTAACCCTGTCCTCGGGGGAACCCCTGTCCTGCACGTTTGAGATGTTTCCCTGCTCCAACACACCTAGGGTTAGCAGTGTTAAGCATAGCTGCATCGCTGATCACAGATGGCTATGGAGGGGGAGGACAGGACGTGGCGGAGGGCAGGATGGGGAATGGATACAGGAAGTGGGGGGAAGGAGGGGTGGGACTGGGTAGAGAGATGGAGGGATGGATAAGGGGGTTGGTAGAGGGATGGAGGGAGGGTGGGTGGGTACTTGGTGAAAAGAGAGTCTGGGCCTTACTTCAGCATAGTCTTGGCTGAGCTGCAGTCTTCGAAGCGGATGGAGTAGCCCACCTCCTGGCCCAGCATGACGTCCATCTCGTCTGCCACCCTCTGGGCCACGCTCATGGCCGCCACCCTCCTGGGCTGGGTGCAGGCCACAGCCCTCTTGGGCCCTGTGGTGGAGCGTACCATGTCCACGCACCACTGGGGGATCTGAAGGAGAAACACGCGCACAGTCGTCAAGGCACACCATGTCTAGAAACCCCTCTGAGGTCCTTCGGATGACTCGGCTTGACTGACGTTGTCATGGAAAGGTCGTCGACTCTCTTCCTTTCTCACCTGGGTTGTCTTCCCGGAGCCCGTCTCTCCCACGAGGACGAAGCTCTGGTTGTGGGCCAGGATGTGGTTGAAGCGCTCCTTGTACTCCCACACAGGCAGCTGCAGGCGCTTGCTGAGGATGTCGTAGTAGCGGGCCGTGTGGGGCAGGTTGGTGAAGGGGTTGGTCTGCTGCTGCATGGCGGTCTGCTTTGGCGGGACGCTGCCCACTGGGGTGAGGGGCACCCCTG
Source organism: Hypomesus transpacificus (assembly GCF_021917145.1). Classification (NCBI taxonomy): domain Eukaryota; kingdom Metazoa; phylum Chordata; class Actinopteri; order Osmeriformes; family Osmeridae; genus Hypomesus; species Hypomesus transpacificus. The sequence continues at coordinate 49,576 of NW_025813865.1, forward strand.
CGTGGGGCCTGGGGTTCCTGTCGCGGTCACGGTCCCGGTCGCGGTCCCTGTCCCTCCGCCAGTCGTCTCGGTCTCTGTCCCTGTCACGCCTGGGATGGAGACATGCATCGTATATTGAGAACAACTTTTATCTATCATATCTGGTAGACTGCAGGAATAGTGGTGCTGTTTTGAAGCTCAAAACCATTTAAAAGGACAAGCATCTAGCCCCAATTGCAGCTTTTGCCTACGTGTTTCATCTTGAAGACCAGAATTAAAAAGAAAAGGTAGTATGTTTCTGTTCTAGTATACAGTACATATTTTGTACCCAAATTGGAAGTTATAAAAAAATACAGATGACTTCACGTTGCCGCCTAATATAGAAAACAGTAGTAGTTTCATTTTTTGTTTTTTTTATTGAACATTTAGTCTATGCAGTTGTTTCAAAAATGGAATGTTAAATGTTGATCGCAAAGCCACGGTATATTTTCCAGGCCAATAATTTCATAACCGACTTTACAAGCACACTTGGAAACTGCACCACTGTGAGTTGGTGACTTTCCAATAACATGAAAAGGTTACTGCACATCCTCTTTCACGATGCAGAAAAAAACCCGTAATGGAGTGTTGCATTACGCAAAGGTCAGTTGCTAAACATGAGTAACAAAAAAAACTTTAAACTGCCAACTATGTTAAACTGTATCCTGCAGTATGATGACAGTCACTGACACTAAAAAGCTAGTAGGGGCCAAGCGTGAAAACCCTAGCTCTAGCTAGCCTAGTTTGGCTAACATAATTGATTTAGAATGGCTAAACACTGTTAGCCATGTGTATTGAGTCCTGGGCTAACCCGCGAACATTGTTGCTATCTAACTGATAGGTAATCATATGCTGCAGCCACTGTGACCAGCTTGTATACTCTGATATGGCTGAGTGCTACTGCATAAGCAACATCCAATTCATTAAAAGACATTCAGCTACAGCAGCTAGCCAGCCAGTTACTGTACTAGGCTAGCTACTACACACTTGCATAGCAAGGCTGCAAGCTAGGCTAACCATCTCTGGCTAGCTGTAGTCAGGCATTGCAGCCCGCTACATACTTCTTAATCGATGAGTAATCCTCCCTTATATTCAACCAATGCATTTTAGACATGATTTACAGACAAATTAATCTCAAATACAGAGTAAAGGTATTATTATGTCAATACAGTTCTTGCTTTGCCTATATCCCTGCTCATAAATGGTGACCGGAAGCTCTTACCTCATCATTGTTATCTTTCCTTGGGCTACTGTATACAGTCGTGTAAATAACAGAGGCTGCAATTTAGTTTAGACTAGTTCGTCGAGCCTTGACCCTAAACTAAATGACAAGCACACGTGTTTTAGCGCAGGAATGCTGCACTACAACCCCACTGAGCTATGCAATAGGCTAGTTCGCGGACGTGCTATGTTGATGCGCCATCATCACAGTGATCAGACGCAGGAGAACTAATTCGCTACTGCCGGGGCTTCTCATGCAGTCCTCCGAAAGTGGTCTGAATTGGAATAACATACAGTGTGCGACAAAAAGTTAAAGAGAAGATATTTGGGATATTAGAAGAGGTTGTGGCTCGTCATAAAACGTGAAAAAAATTTGTTATAGATTTGTACATTTTGCATTTTCCAGATATAAAATCATATGAATACCAGTCAAGAGAGCTGACTTTTCTCCTATAACATCAAATGAATGGCCAAAATAGCAAAACATTGTAAAATTGACATAGTAGAGGGTTACACTTAACTGCCAACAAAGGAACCGTAAAATATGAGCCACAGGCAACTTCATGTTTTTAAAGTTTGTTTGCCTTAGTGCACTGAGTGACAAACGTGAATGTTAATAGCCTACAGTGTAGGCCTTATACTGTCCAATGCAGTCTTACATTATGGATCAAAACACAACTTTTACACACATGATGTAAGAAATCCAATATGCTGGCTTGATAGCATGATCTTATGTGTGTACCAGACTTGCTTTGCAGTGGCTTACACAGACTTACAGAAGAGCGGAGTGTCATGACAGGCTCAAATAAACACTACAGCTAAATCATTGCTATATTTGACAACCGGGGTATTGACCAGAAGACCAGAAACCAGTCTTTCGGTCAGAATCCTAAAAACGGTTTCAAACTGATTCTCCCTCCTTCTGGAATGGATGGAGGGAAGCGTGAAGAATTTGGGTTGAGGAACCACGCTGTGGCAGTAGAATGAGCCATTCCACCCTGTGTGAGCCCAGACTGGGCGGTACAGCTGGAAGGAGCACCCCTGCAGAGTGGGCTCATCACAAAGAATGGCCCGGAAGACTGCTATTGTCTTTATTTCTTCTTTTGAGATGACACAAATGATGAGGTGAATGATGTTGATGACGAATTACTAATGACAGAATAGAACAGTAGAAATGGACTAAGTGAATAGTTTGTGTTAAAGAAATATATACGTAAGTGGAAAACTGGATTGACAAACCTACTCAAATCTCAATGCTACCCCAAAAAATCATCCAAAATGGAAACCTAAAGATATCAAAATCAGTGAGACTAGTAGCATGCCTATAGAGTGACACTCTTCCTCATCCAGAGTCACCCCAGACATAAGGAAAAGCGTTCGAGGCTCTTTTAGCAACTTCCACGTCTCTAATCTGCCGTTATCACGTACAAACCAGAAGGACTGAGAACGACCTCATTACCATCCACGACAAGTCCACCCAACCGTAGCTCCCCTGCTGGTCAAGCACGTGGCATTAGTTCTTGCTACCCCACTGCAGATATCAGCAGGTCCTGTCTGCCTGCTCTTATCGCCTCTGCCCACCATCTCTTATCTTAATAGAGATCTGACTGTACACCTGCTGTGCGCTGACCTCCGGTGCGGCCCCTTCTCCTTATCGGCCGCCCACCACCCCCTGCTTCCTTTACCTCGAGCCCGGCTCCCGAGGGGGGCTTGGGAGCCATGTTGGAGAGGCTGGTAACGTTTATGCTAATGTGACGGGTGTGAATCCATGAAAGTCACTCCTCAAGTATATAACAGGCCACCCGCGTCAGCGAAGAGCTAGCTTTTCGTTGGCGTAGCTGGTAGTGGTTGCGCTTGGCAAGTCAGAGGTGGCGTGTTCGAGCCCAGCGAGTGGCGAACAGCGGCCCGTATACCTTGTGACGGAGCGTGGCCACGTCTGTTACACTCACACAATAAAAACTGCAAGGTATCACTAAGCACTGAGACACAGACGAGCAAACCTGGCAACCCAAATCAAAAGTTGAGGGACCACTACCATGAATGTGAGGGTAACATGATTAGCTTTGCATAATCAGACCACCCACTTAAGTTAATCTTACATAAACACGTCAAATGGAGCATAATTAAGGACCTTGTAGTAAGCATGAGATTGCATAGCAGGCCTGAATACTACTGCACCCTTTGCCTGATTGTCTGGGTTGGGTCTGGGTTTCATGATTTGTGCTAAGAGTGAACTTAACAAAAGCAGCAACAGTATGTGTCCAAGGATTAGTATTATTGAGGCTACTTCATATGAAGTATGAAATATGCACAGTGTAGGCTACTCCCAACACTGTTCAATAACTCGTACATAATATACTCACAACTGCCAACAAGGGAAACAAGTCAGACAACACCGTGTGGAGCTTTGTTTTTCCATGTTCCTCAGTTCAGATACTAACAGCCCTGTCAGCCTTCCTCTGAGATGGCAGTGAGAGTTGCACTTTTCAAATCACACCACCAGGTAACTGGCTTCCAGGTTGCGATGCACCCTCCCCTTCCCTCTCTCTCTCCAGTCCCCAGGGCCCCTGACACAGCTCAAGCAGCAGTGAGCATGCAGGAGGTGTCAGCCATTGGCCACTGCCCGACAGGGCATTTGGCTGGCAAAGTAATTAACCCGGTGGAGTGCTGGTTGGCGTGGAAACCGCTGGCTCGCCGCTGCTCCTGCCTCTGTATTGATGGGGGTGTTGTATACTGCCTCATCCAGCTGCCTTCTGCCTTGCTCCCTTCAACTGTTCCAGTCAGCAGGCCTGCTGGGACCCGTATGGGCTGGTGCATTCGTCCAGGGTTGGTGCACAGAGGGGGGGGAGGGGAGGGGGGGGGAGCTGGGCTGAAGAGGGAAGTAAGTCACCATTACTGGTGAGGCTCAGAATTGATGTGTTTGACGAGAGCAGCCAATGTCTAGGGATGTGCACATCTTTCATGTCCTCCGTCTCTGTCTTGCTCTCGCTGTCGGGGAGACAGGACTGAGGTTTGGTTATTAGCAGCACACAGACTTTTCCCTTCACTTTTCCCAATTTTCCCTTCATCTCTTCTCACAGGTGAAAGGGAAACACAGCCGTGGTCTATTAGACTCTCGACCACAAGTACAGCCAATCAGATGCTCAGAGGGGTTCAGGTCAGAGGAGTTACTGGTCCTGTAGAACCTAACATTTGATCAATGGTTGCACACCCTGTAAGATGTATTTGTCCCCAGGATTCTCTGACGAGTTTGGTAGACTGGCGCACGGGGCATATGCCATACCCTGCCCCTCAGCAGCTTCTCAGTGAGAAAAAAATCACACACACTGACACACAAAGACACACGTGGTTCAAAAACTCTGAACAGGAGTTGAAACATGATGAAGAAGCACCCCATCAATCCAAAGTTGGCTGGACCCCTACGCGTGTCACCACAGCCCAGGGTGCCACATCTCCTCACTGTTTCATTAGCGTAAATCCCATCTGTTTATAAAGTCATCAGATTCCTCGAAACGCCTTGCCAGTGGGCCATATCAGCTGCCTGGCGCCGCGCCCACGGCTGCCTGGGTCGTTGTTTTTCCCCTCCATTTTGTGTCAAAGATTAAAAATAGCGAGCGGCGTTCTGCAGAATAAGCAGTTAGAGAATTCTGGCTTTGATGGTGTGCTATCCTGGAGAGGCCAGCTGTCACCTGGGTCTTAGAAGGCGAGGGCACACAACAGACACGCAAAACTGCAGCGGGGGCGAGACTTTGGCCTCAACACAAACCTGTGTGTGTGTGTTTGTTTGTGTGGTGTGTGGGAGGGAGATGGCACTAGTTTTACTTACGGAACTGTTTGGGAAAGATTAGAAGCCAGTGTTGAGACATGTTTTTGATGACTAATTAGTCATCATCCATATCAGTTTTAAATTGAAAATCATTTAGAATCACATCAGGGTGTTTATTTCTGTGTATAAGGCACATGCAGTCACAAGGTAATATCTACTTTCCATTCCAAAGACTTTGGTCCATTACTGACTGTTAGAATGCACACACACGCAACCAGGTTAACAGAGTGATCATATAATTCTGTCTGGTGCTTAATGGTTAGTTAACTTACAGGCAAACGAACAGTACTCTGAAAAGGCATCTTTACGCCTGGAAGAGAATTGCCAGGAGTTCTGAAGTAGTCTTTGGATGTATTGTCAGAATGTTTCTAGATAACACCAGTGCAACCATCGGTCAGCAAGTGCCTCTCTCCTATCCAGGTGTTGGGTTTACCGACTACGCCAAACTGTCGCTATGGAACCTTTGTCCCGAGTGACAATAAAGGTCCCACCCCGCTGTGCTGTTCACATCTGCAGGCTTGATTATGGAGGCGGAGTCTGAGGCCTCTGCTGTTGCAGGGATGACATCTGACTCCTCCTCCTGGGAATGACAGGACTGAATGGCTATGTCTGGGGAGGGCTCTGCTGGTTCCAGTGCTGTGTCTGCTGGTTCCAGTGTGAGGGTTGTGTCTGGGGAGGGCTTTACTGGTTCCAGTGTGAGGGCTGTGTTTGCTGGTTCCAGTGTCAGGGCTGTGTCTGAGGAGGGCTCTGCTGGTTCCAGTTCTGTGTCTGCTGGTTCCAGTGTGAGGGCTGTGTCTGAGGAGGGCTCTGTTGGTTCTAGTGTGAGGGCTGTGTCTGGGGAGGGCTCTGCTGGTTCCAGTGTGAGGGCTGTGTCTGGGGAGGGCTCTGCTGGTTCCAGTGCGAGGGCTGTGTCTGAGGAGGGCTCTGCTGGTTCCAGTGTGAGGGCTGTGTCTGAGGAGGGCTCTGCTGGTTCCAGTGTCAGGGCTGTGTCTGAGGAGGGCTCTGCTGGTTCCAGTGTGAGGGCTGTGTCTGGGGAGGGCTCTGCTGGTTCCAGTGCGAGGGCTGTGTCTGGGGAGGGCTCTGCTGGTTCCAGTCTGAGCCAGAGGCTGACTGAGGTAGCCTCAAGATGATCATCCAGAGCGAGGGCCGCCTCCTCCCCCTCTTCCACTGTTGAACCCAGATCTTCATCAATGACTCCTTCCACCTCATGCCCCTCCTCCTCTACAGGACTCCGCCCCTGTGCAAGCTCTGCAGCCACCTGCTTCTCCGTGAGCGAAGAAGTCTCAACCCCCCTCCTGTCAATCACACAGGCGCCGCTGGACTCCGCCCCTCGGCTAGACTCCGGGGCGTCAGGTGGGACAGGTGCGCCCTCGCAGCCAACACCATCTGCTCCGATGTCACCGCTGGCTACGTCCCGTTCCCACGGCGACCCTCCCGAGCATCCCGTGGCTCTGTCTTCTGATTGGACTGGGAGAGAAGTAAAGACAAGAGGTAAAGATGAGAGGTTAAGATGAGCAACAACAAGCCCTGCCCCCTCCCCCCCCCTCATCCACACACACAAACACACTTACACACCCCAACCCATTTTTTATCCTGCCTGCTCGAGTGCTCTTAGATTGCTTAATCTATTGCTGTAATCTAATGCGTTAGATTACAGCAGCTCTCATCATTACACTAAATGTAAGCTATGCTTCTAAATAGAGAAGAGATCAAAGGATTGCATTACAAGACTTTGCCATTTCTTTGGCGTAGGCCCGATGCATCAATAAGGAAAGTTATTTCAATTACTTATGTGACTGACTGGTGAGCTTCCATGGCAACACGCTAAAAATAGTACCACAGGCACAGACGGGAGCGTGACGGCCCGTATCCTCGACGATGGCAACAGCTTAGTTCCCCTCCCCTCCAAAATATGCTCTCATTTAGAGGATTACTGACCCATATTTGCAAATGTGCACCCAAAAAGGTTAAAGACTGCATGCAGAGTGCCCACGTTCCCCCACAGAGAGAGAGAGAAAACATTGTTTTACCCGCCAAGCATACATATTTATGTGGGGCTCTCCTAAAAAGAAGAAGGAAAAAAAATGAGTTTTTTGAATGTCAGAAGGCGAGAATTTGCTAGCATTTCCAAAATGCCATGGCATTTGAAGATCCATGGGTACTTATCCATCAGCACCAATGAGAGGCCAGGCGGCCGAGAGGAGGGGAAGAGGACTGGGTGAAGAAGGTGTGGGAGGGGTCTAGGTGGCGGTTGGTTAGACTGTGCGCTAGCTAATTACAGCTTTTATGTGGTTGGCCAGGGCCGCAGTCAGTGAACGGGAGTTCAAGTTACACACAATTACACACTCACCTCTGTGTGTCGGTGCTGGCGGCTGAGCGGGGGGCCGGGGGGGGCCCGGTGGGGGGGCCGGGGTTAGGAGCTCCACATGCTCACTCAGCGTTATGACATCACGCCCTCCTGATGCGGTTCCCCGAAAGAACATTTGGGAAAGTTAGCTCTCAAACAAAGTTCCTGTCCTACTCACACAAACACATGCATACTTGTGCGAGCGCACACACACACACACACACACACAGTTCTCCACAGACTACAAAGAGACACGAAGATGGATTTCAAAAGTGTAACTTTAGGGTGGATGGGATGGAGTCTATATGATCTGTTAGTATGGTTTCAAAACACTACGGCCACCATTTGAAAATGACTGCTACACAGTTATGAAAACCTTGCTGGGCAAAAAAAAATAATTTACCATTAAATAAACACCATCTGGTAAGATAATAAACATTTTTCTGAAGATGAAATCAGTCTTCATCATGAAGCTCTGAAAGGTTAAAAAGTCAGAAGACATCAAAATCATTTCGAATGGATTTAGTGTTTTGGAATGAAACACGAATCGACACACAAAATAAACCTGCGTGGACACACGTGCACACACGTGCACACACACACACACAGGGCTGTGTTCACAGGAAGTGGCTACACTCCCTCTCATCTGTCTTCATTAGTGATGGCTGCACGCCTCCTGGGCTCACGCCATATGCTACTCACAGACGACCATGCACTATATACCAGGCTCCACACACACACACGCACGCAGTACACACACACAGTACCACACAAACGGGTCAATGTAAATATGGATGACGTGGGATCTTGATTGACAGTTGACAGAACATCAACCCATGTTAAAGGTAATGCTAGGTGCTACTCTAAATCACCTTCAGGACACTCGAATTTGGAACGGATTCCGTTTTGGATGGCACACATCCTTATTATGCCCGAGCAGGGAATAACACACCTACGGCCCACCTGACAGAGTCCACTCTGCAGCCTCAGGGGCGTGGCCAGTAGGTGAGGGTGTTGGTTTTGAACTACAGCCCAGCACCACTGCTCCTGGACTCGGGAGGCCAACTTCAAAGCTGCTAACGTCACAGTCTGTCTTTACTGGACTGTCTCTTTAAAACAACCTCTGCACTCTTTCAGACAGGTCTTGCGCTCTCCAGACTAGGGGAGGGGGGGAGGGGGGTTTGAAGGATCTTGTGCATCTGTAGAAGAACTTGTAGTAGGTTGTATATCCATAAAATAGATTGTAGGTGTCTGTGGGCTTGTGTGTGTGTTAGAAGGTTCCTGGGTGTGTGTGTGGGAGTGTGTGTATGTTAAAAGATCCTTGGGTGTGTGTGTGTGTGTGTGTTGTAGGGTTCCTGCGTGTGTGTGTGTGTTGTAGGGTTCCTGGGTGTGTGTGTGTTGTAGGATTCCTGGGTGTGTAAGTGAGGGGGGGGGTTGAGCCAGCAGTGAAGCGGTGCTGGTGATTAGGAATGCAGAGCAGGCCGAGCAGGAGCACAGCAGCTCCCAGCCTCACGGCGTGCACAGCAGGGGGCCAGGAGACGTGTGCCTGCACCCTCTTGACAGCTGCCTATCCATCCTAGAACTCCTCACTCGCACGGACGGAAATGTACACACACACACACACACACACAGGATCTAAGAACACCGACAGCCAGACATGCACTCTCAACCACCCCGGGATTCGTCTCCAGCGTATCCGCGCACAGACTCCGACCGCCGCGCCCTCGCACACAGCGTTCGACAACCCGGACGGGTCTGTCACCATGGAGACGTGTGCGTCCCGGAGAGGCCCTGCCAGTGGGAGGCGCTGCCAGGAGAGAGCAGCGGCAGCCTGGGAGCACTCAGGCCCTGCCAGCCACGTCTAGCTCCTCCGTCACCCCTTCACACGACAGCGCTGTCGTCAGCTCGCGGAACGCGCTCAGCGTTACCCCGCTGGCCTTTCATGTGTGGCTCTATGTTTTACTGCTGCTTCCCCGGGACAGACAATGGGCGTGCCCAGGCATGCGTTTCGCTGGGCCTGATTGACGGCGACTCCCAGAATCCATTGCTGGTTCGCCATGATAGACAGGGACCGAGAGTGGATTCTGGGAGTCGTTGTCAATCAGGGGCCTTTCAAAAAGGCACAGAGGAGTTTTGTTTGCCTGCCAGACAACTCAATCCCTTCTAAAACTTGTTGTCCTCTCAGTCGTAACCTTCTTTCATTCTTTTATCCATTTTTGCCGGCCTTTGTCTATCTCAACAACATCCCCATCCCCCCCCCCCCTTCAGCTTCCTGGACTCACCAATCTCTCCCTCCCTCCTTCTCTCTGACTGTGGTGGACAGAGTCGTGAGTCACTTTGGGCCTCGTCTACAAATTCCCTAATAACAGCACATTCCCCCTAAATGTGTTTGTAATGTGGGCAATCATTTTCAGTAATGGACGCTTGTCAGTTTTATGGTGGGGAGAATGACGGTCTCATGACAGACAAGCTTCATCCAGACCCAGTTCTGCTCTTCTGGATGCGCTCCACACACAGTGCAACACTCCCCTCTTGTGGCCAACATTGAATCTGTTCATAACATTTGGGTGGCTCGTCATTGCCTGGTCAACACCTCTTCTAAACAGTTCAAAAGTTTATTTGAAGTTGTTAAGGAACCAGCCCAGTGCTGGTGTAAACAAACCTTGCATGTGGATATAAAAAGGAAGTTGCTCTGAAAAAGCAAAATCCATTCAACCCAATATCGTACGCACAGCAGTACTACCACCGTAATAGGGGGGTTCCCTTTTCACTCTCCAATTAGTCAACCGACGATTATACAAAACTGAGCAGATCCCAGCGGAAAATATGATAGCACAATGGGGTTGTTAGTGAGGATGGAGGGCAAGATGGCCGTCGGGCAGATGGCATGACGTGGCCTTTCTCTGGGAAGCTGCCCAGATGTAGCCTGGCACAACACCCAAACAGGAAGAGGGACAGACAGAGAGGAACATGGAGGATATATACGCAAGGCATCGAGAACACATACTCCCTATTCCCAATGACACGCGGTACGTCAAGCCTGAACGGAGGTGCAGGAAGGAAAGAGACACCTGGTTAATAACAAGGCATCTCATTGGTCTGTTTGCTCAGGCATTTAGAAAAAGCTCACTAAAAACAGAGCTGATTGGTTTAGATAGGTATTTTGACAAAGGACATTGCACATCCATAGAGGGAAATTGGCTTCCCCGTGTATTTTGTGGTGATAAGTAAAGGTCGTCGATTCCCCTCCACTCCCCAATCACACACATACCTGGCAGACTCCATAAACCTGACACCTCCAAAGTCTTCAACTTCCTCTCCAGCTCTGCAACTCGGTTTCCCAGAATCCTAAGCGGAAAGGGGTGGCAGTCAGCAAGAGAGGATGACGTGCATCTCTATCAGCGTGACAATTGAGTGTGTGGCAACATGAATTCAAATAATTGGTCGAATTCCATGAACCTAAACCTGAACAAAAGGAGATGTAGCCTGTCTTTGTGAGCAAGTGTCCAGCATTGGAACCTTGATCGATCTGAGTCAACACTAAGGCAGACTAAGGCAGGGTGGAAGGCCGGTGTGTGGCTGGGCTCCACCTGTTGGTGTGGCGCTGGTGCTGGATCACCAGGTTCTTCTCGTGGATGGTCTCCAGCAGGGCCGTGGCCAGAGACTTGAGGTCACAGATGGACTGAGGCGTGGCCGGGAGACTGCAGCCCCGCTCCTCCATCAACAGCTCCTGCACTGAGAGGGGGAGGGAGGTGAGGAATGGGGACAGAAACAGAGAGAGAGAGACAGAGACAGAGAGAGAGAGAGAGACAGAGACAGAGACAGAGAAACAGAGAGACAGAGAGAGAGAGAGAGAGAGAGAGAGAGAGAGAGAGAGAGAGACTTATTGACTAAAGGAGTGTCATTTCAAGAATGGATTCACTGACTAGTCTTTAAGCAGTTAAAGAAACGGTACTACATATGATCATTTACAATATATGAGAGTGGGTGCTGTTTGTGAGGCACCTTCAAATTCCCACTTCTGGAACTCCATTAGTGTTAAGGTCCTACGATAGCTGAACTACATCAAGCGTTTACGAGTTTGATACAGGTGCGGCTGTTTACCTTGTTTGGCAGATAGGACTCCTGTAAGGGCACTGCTGCTAGACTTTCCACTCACTTTAGAGTTCCTTCGTCTCTCCAACGCCGTCTGTCAACAGATACCGTGTACACAGAATCTCTCAACCACTTACACATGCGTGGTTTGGAGTCAGATGTAAGTACTGTGTGACACAGAGGGATATAAAGGACAGGATACTATGTTTACCTTGTACTTCATGATATTAGACTTGAGCAGGTTGACTTCTTCCTGGACTTGGTTGAACCTCTCATGCAAATATCTAACAGAGACAAACAGAGAGCATCAACAACATCTAGAAACATGTCATTTATAAGACTTTAGAATGACTTGATCCTGCAATACTTGCTACCGGGATACGTTTAGCCGGTTTGGCAAGTCTAATCAAACAGTATGAGCTAGGTGCCGGCCGAAGCCCGTCTCACCTGTTCTCCATGCAGAGGGCGTCCACGTCGATGATGCGGCCGTCCCGACCGCCCAGCACGTGGTTGAGCTCCAGGTTGAGTCGCTCCGCCTTCTCCCTGAACGCGGCGCGCTCCGCCTTGACGTCCTGCAGCTCGTCACTCACTGCCTTGACGGAGCTCTGCAGCTGCTCCATCTGAGGGGGCGGGTTTTATATCCCATCAGTCGCAGGTCATTGAGGGTTAAGAGGAAAAACTCACAGGAAGTGAGCATTTTTTTTTATTATAAATGGATGGATTTATGGATGGATGGATGGAACGGATGGATGTTTGGAATGGAGGGTCTTCTCCCACCTGTAGCCCCGCCTCCTCCAGCCGGCCAACTAGGTCCTCTCTCTCGTGGGCGGGGAAGTGTCGCGCCCCCACCTCCTCGTCGCCCAGCCTCTGCTTGGTGATGGTCATCCTGAGGAGCTGAACACACACAGGCTGGGGGCGGGGCCACACAGCTACGACACCCACCACCATACCCCGCTGAGCTCACTAAAACTCCCACTTTAAGATTGCCATAGCCTGTGTGTGTAGGTTTGTGTGTGTGTGTAGACCCCTAACCTTGTTATCCCCCTGCGCCTCGGTCAGTCTCTGTGTCAACTCCTTCACCTCCTCTGTCAGCTTCCTCCCTCGCTCCCGAGAGTCTCTCAGCAGCTGGGCCAGGTTCACCTGCGGAGAGGAGGAGGAGGAGGAGAGATGGAGGGAGAGGATGGCGGGGGGAGAGATGGAAGGAGACAGGATTGAGAGGGGGTAAGATGGAAGGAGAAAGGATGGAGAGGAGAAGGAGGCAGGATGTAGAGAGAAGATTTATGAATGAGATATGTAGGGAGACGGGTGGAGAAGATAGATATGCCATTCTACAAGCCATTCCTTCATTTAAAAACATATATTTTTTTCTCTTTCACCAAGTATCAGGTTGAATACGTGTAACATATTTGCAGGGACTGTGTGCAGTAGCAACGTCCTACCTGATTGCGTTTCTCAGGCGGTAAAGAGGGATCTCCATCCTAAAATTTAACACAAAGTAAACCCTTATACTACAAACACACGTACATGTAATTAGAATAAGTAGCAATAAATATACCATAAAGACAGTATCCAAAAATAGACAGAAAACAGTAAGAAACACAACCAAACAAAGTTGTGTACACAAGCTTCCCTGCTGACTTACGATGAGCTCTCTGTACTTCTTCTTGAGTCCCTGGTGGCGTTCTCGCAGCTGATTGGCCATGAGTCTGTACTGATCCCTCTCTTGTTGGCAAGTGTCCAGCTCCTTAGACAGGATGAGAAGGGCCTCCTTCTTACTCTCCAGCTTACGCTTGCACACCAGGAACTGGGGAAACACACTCTGGTCATTCAGTCATTTTACATCCTTAGGAGGAAAACGAAGACTACTAGGGAGTCAGGTGGCTGAGCGGTTAGGGAATCGGGCTAGTAATCAGAAGGTTGCCGGATTGATTACCGGCCGTGCCAAATGACGCTGTGTCCTTGGGCAAGGCACTTCACCCTACTTGCCTCGGGGGAATGTCCCTGTACTTACTGTAAGTTGCTTTGGATAACAGTGTCTGCTAAATGACAATGTTAATGTAAAGAGGATGACCAGAGGAAATGGATGCCCAGTAAAGAAAGTCCCAGTATTTTTTGACTTGAACATTTAAATGTCATGGTTTAAGTTAGAAACAGCTGGTGTGACGTACACGCCAGCTGTCACCTGACTGATCAAGCCCCCACCTGAACTTGTTTCACAGGTGAAGAACAAACACACTGTGTCACGAGAAGTGATAAGAAACCACCCAGAGAACCTTATCCAGCAAAGACAAAGGCCAGACAAAAGATCACTTAAATGAGAAGAGGCATATCTTCCTTTATTCAAAAACATATAAAAGGTGATAACTAGCAATTGAGCTCATAAACTGCATTAAAAGCATATATTTATAGCATGCAAACTCAAATATGTTTTTTATACTGTGAAAGGTAGTCACCGGAGTAAATTACTTCATAACAAGACTACATGTGACAAAAACATAAAAGCTTCGTGTCATACTGTAATGACATATTTGCAGAGACCCATATAGGCCTACACAGGTTCCGACTTTAGAACAGGTGGTCTACTATGCTACTGGGATTGTGAATGAACTTGTTCAGCGTCTCTAATGTCTCTATGTGTCCTACACACCCTTTTGCATTGTACAAATATTATTCTCATAGATGATGATAATGAGGATAATATGTTTTCAGTGCAGCTTTATTTCCCATATGGCAAACCTCAAAACATCGTCTCATTGCAAGCGCGACCGCCATCGTTGTGGGATTTAGTGCGGCTCACTCACCTCGCTGACCAGTCCTTGCCAGTCGCTCTCGCTCCTTTTAATAGAATTCATGATTTCTGGCTTCTTGACACGTTATGTGAAGCTAGCTGGTGAAAATTGGTGTGCAACTGTGAGAATCATCTGCTCGCGTCCTCCGCCCTCTGCAACTTGTTACGTCACTCATCCGTGTACAGGTGGGCGGGCCGTCGGGGATGTCCGGGAGCGATGACATCAAACGTTGTCTACCAGCATAAGTCATTTATTTCGATGATGAAGTGTATTGAGTGACCTTCAAAATTGTTTGGTTTGCGATTGAACTAATTTGGCTTACTGATAGGCTATTCGTTTTTTGATCTAATTATAAAATTGCAAAGGTTTGGTAAAACATATGTTTTTATTCGTAGTAAAAACACAATTATGAGACAGTACAAGTTTAAATAAATACGACACACAACTCTCAAAAGTAGCTCAGTGGGACCTCATATGTGATTCTAAAAACTACAGCCCAAGGTAATATCCTTTTTGGATGAAGATTATTTAACAAGCCAGGAGAGGGAGCTGTTGTACTGACCAACAATATCTGTTTCTCCTTGTTTAGCAAATACCTTTGTTGCAATCGCACATATGGTCAATGTAAGTGAGGCACATAATCAAGGACAACAGTATTATTATTGGTATGCGCCAAGGAAATGACTGTCTGTTTTTTGACAGAGCAACATCTCCAATACAGCATTGTATACATTCACGTTAGAAGTTTCTTGTTTTTGTAGAATGATAGACAATTAAATAAGTTACAGCATAGTGTAGACAATTATCAACAGCAACAAAACATATTTCACACTGGGTCACCAACTGGCCCCAAATACCCTGTTTACTCAACTGATGAAATACCCCATTTAGTAAGTAAGTAAGTAAGACTTTATTTATATAGCACATTACATACAGGAATTGCAGCTCAAGGTACCCCATACAGTACAGTTTCACCCCATTTATGTTGTGAATATTGTGTTTCCTGCAGGAGACGTGTCTTCGGAGAAAAGTATAAAAGTCACAAATTGTTTCCTGATCTATGTTTGGAGGTGATTATGAAATGTTCGCACCTTGCAGTTGCTTTACTTCAATATCCTTGAAGTGGATTTCCTTTACTCATCAGTGATTTATTGAGTGTTCTGGGCTCCTAAACTGTTCTGCTCCTAACATACATACACTCCTTCTCTTGGTTCTTAAACTCGGACTCCTTTTATGGAGCCTTAAACCCAGACTCCTTCTCTGGAGCCTTGGACTCCTGCACTGGGACTGTATAACTCGACTTGGACTCAGAGGGTGATGAACAGGTTGCAGCACTGGCACCAGAATCTTTTATTTTACTGAATTTTCTTAGCGACGGTCTTGAGTTCCAACCCAGTTTTTTGACAAAGATGTATACACATCCAAACAGATGAGGGAATATCTGGATCAGGTCAACAGTGACTGCATCTTCAGGGCTGCATGCAAAAAAGGGGGAAAACTCAATCAAGTTACACAGGCAGGTTGTGTTGGACAAGTGTGCTAGATGATGTGGTACTGTATTCATACATAGAACCCAAACCATGCAATACCAAAAGACACTCCCACAGTGGAGTGACCTCACCAGTGTTGTCTTAGCTTGTATTTAATATAATGAATGAATGTTTCAATACGACTTACTAGTGCTCCAAGAGAATACGTATGAAACGTAACAATCCCAGTGTATGCAGTGGGTAGGGCTTCTTCTTGCCATCCAGCTTCTTCACCAACTCAGTGTCCAGCTTAAACACAAAATCACAGAAACAAATGATTCTTCTGTCGAGACATTCGGATAATTACCCACTTGCTGTTTGCCTCACCTTAGTCTTCCACTCACTGAAGGACCGGCCTTCAGCACATTGGGACATGTCTTCAAGAAGTTTAGGATCTGCATTACGACAATTCTCTGCCTCTGGCTGGTTTCCAACCCATTTCAGGTAATCCACCCTCCTTGAGAACATAATTAATACTTACAGTTTTTCAATACTTATATATATTCCTGAACATTTGTAAAAGCTATAAGAATTGTCTAAAATGAATGGAAAATGTGTGTCTGGGCTCAACAAATGTGTCAGGAAAGAGTACTGCTCACTTGTCTTCGTCCCAAAAGAAGGGATGTGCCAAGGCTTCTTCCAAGAGACATAGGCCTATTTACGGACGCTATAGAATACATTCATTGACAGAGCCAGAGATACAGATATGAGATCGTACACAAGCACATAGCCTACGTCTCTAGTTTTACCAGCCTTCAAATGTGGCCATGCATCCCTTTCCCGGTTGCAAAAGTATGTTCCAAAACCTTAACCGCTAGCTTACATTATCATATAATAATGTATTCATTTAGCATATACTTCCATTAAAACGGGGTGGGCGGATACGAATTCACTTTGTCTGAGTGAGAGGCTGCGCTCTTACCACGAAGCCATACTCATTTGAATATTTGTGTAATTAATATTATAAGAACCTAAAAATAAATGTTTAAAACGTAAAGTGGCAAAGACGTTACGTTCATGGGCGACATTTGAAAATGACAAAATTGTCCCCACCAATATTTTAGTGAACTCCTTTGTAATGCAATTTGGATCGATTCCGAAAAAATATTTTGCACAATATATTTGCAAAACGCATTTCCGTCCGTCAGTCATTGTCCGTCGCCCAGAAAAGTTAAAACAGTTAACCAATGCGCCCTAGAGCCTGCGAGACAAGATTATGTCATTTAATTGGCTGAAATGGAAGTCAGACACACTCCGTGAATCTTGATTTAAAGAAAGAGAGCTGTCAGTAGTCTGACACGGTAAACTATGAACAATGTTATGAGGACAACCTGTGAGGTTATGCTGGATTTTACAACGGCATGAAACACAATATAGCCAATCACAATCAAGGATGGGAACAACCAGTTTTAGAATACTAAATACACCAGGAAATAATAAAGCCTCATATTAGTATTTCGTTTGGTCTTTTGATATTTTGGACCCTTTTGTGCATTGTAGATAGGAAAATGTCACCCAAAAATAAGAGATGTATTCTATCGGAAGTATTTTCACCACCCAGAGTAGCTAGCAAAGTCGTTGTTAGTTAGCAAGTAGGAAAACTACCCACACAGTGCAAACCTGCTAGCCTTACATCGCCACCCATTATACAACGGAAACATGGCTTGAAAGTTGTTAAAGTAGTAGAGTAACTTTTGCTTGTATTAAATCTATCCCTAGCGTCTGCAATCTTTCGACCAGTGTGTTAGCAGCAGCTGGTCTTGTTGAAGCCAGAAGGATAAAGCTAATCTACCCACATAATGGGACCGTGCTAGTTTAGCCTAGTACCAGCAGGCTAGCAACTCAAAAGGGAAAAAACTGGTAATAAGTAGGCCTATGATCCCTTTGGATAGTAACATCCCTATAATCTCGACCAATGTCAGCAGTCAACTAAGCATGATTAGTGTCTGTATTAAATGGATGAATTACTGTGCAGGAAAAACGGCACCTTGAAGCTACAGATGTAGAGAGCAGGTTGGTGATGAAACAGCATCAGGGGTTCAGGTGAGAAGTTGAATTGTCCACTTTTGTAAAGATTGCATTAAATTGCTGTTTTTAAGGGATGTTTAGACAATGTTACCCATGAATGTTATCATTCACACTTATACTTGTAGGTAGTAAAAAGGTATAAATATAAATCATTATTTCATTGCTTAGAAGTCCAGTACAGATGATGTAGGCCTAGTACAGCTCCATAAAACCTGAAGGGGGGTGGGGGGGGGGGGGCTTTAGTGTCCCTACCAAAGCTACGACCAAACCTACGCCCTTGGTTACGTTGTTTATAATACAACAAGATATGATAACATATTTTTGACACTTGCAAATCGAAACATTTGTCACACAACCTTTATTTATCAAGTTGTCAATCACAATTGTGAGACTGACATGCCCTCCCGTCTCATGCCCTCCCGTCTCATGCCCTCCCGTCTCATGCCCTCCCGTCTCATGCCCTCCCGTCTCATGCCCTCCCGTCTCATGCCCTCCCGTCTCATGCTTCTACTTTTCAAAATAAAAGCTTGTCTGGTCCGCTATTTCTCCTTTCTACTTTGGTGTACGTGTTTTTTTTTAGCTAGACTACAAACTAAAAATCCATTCTAGCAGGAGGCCGGGTTGAGTTTAGGAGTCACAACGACGGTTGAGGATTAGTTTAGGCCAGGAGTCGTAGCAGAGGTCGAGGTTAGGCACAACCACGACGGTTGGGGGACAATGATGGTGGGTACAGCACACCGTGCATTTTGTCATCTGCGGTGTGTTCTTTTTTTTTTAAGACACCGATGTCTACCTTAAGGAAAATCACGAAAAGAAACCATCAAAGTCTGCAACCATAAATTGCTCTAGGTAACGTTAGCAAATATTCGCTAACAAATGTCAGCATAAAACGCTGATGCAGTCATCGCAGGTTTCATTAAATATAGACCAATTATTTGATTGTAAACAATCGGGATGCACGCGCACTGTGGCTGCAGAAAACCGGGAAAGGATAGCATTTTAAATGGCAAAAGGACCACACGGATAATACAAATAGTTAGATTTAAAAAGACCAAAAGCGTCGAGGAGGACATGCCTTTAGGAGAGAAAGCGATTACCCAATGATCTGTCGCATCAGAATTTTGATTTGGGTCACGAAAGTCTTGCAATTTGAGTGAGAATGTCGCCCGGTACAGACCGCATAGTCGAGCGGCAACCATGTCTTCACGTCATGTCACAAAGTTCATAAATTTACACTTTTACAGTCAATTTTAGTCAGCTGGTCCGATTATTTTTCTGATTTGTTTAAACTGGCAATCTGAGTGAGACTACATCCCAGTTACACTGTTTTGACGTTAGCCTCAGTCAGACTCGCTCACTGGCATTGTGCACAATGTTGTATTTCACTCCATTCTACACCAGAAACGTCAGGGAGGACTGCCTAATGTAGATAGGAGTCTGGTGAAGATAGCCAGAATCTCGGATTTCTTTAACCTGTCTGTTTCATTCGTCATTTGCCTGAGGAAGCGACCTCCGTTAGCCAGGCTAGTTTTGCCCGATCACTTGGACAGGCTATTTAAGGGTATCGGGGTCAAGTGACTTTTGTGCATAGACAAGTGAACGTAAATGTATTTGTCCAAAGGCCAAGATCCTCAAAAAGTTAATATCAAGCCCTGCAATCCAGTGGCCAGAGATATATGATGACCTGAACGACACTCCAAGAGTAATAGAACGGGGAGAAGTTCGTCTTTTGCAACCCACATAAGCAGTTGAGACTGCTTGACAGTTGTGTGACGTAGGGTGATAATTGGTCTATAGGGTGAATACTGGTAAAGTGGGACTCACCGTTAACATCAGGGAAAACATCCAGAAATAAACTATATGGATAAAAAAAGAAAAAAAATATGTTTTTCAATTTATTGCAACAAACGTGCTCACAAATTTACCTTTAACTCCATCCGAATAATTCGCGATTTTGTATTTTTGACCCTCTGCATTTACCGTTGGACAGCTTGGGCATGAGTCGGGAGGGCATGAGACGGGAGGCTGCAGCCATACCCATCTCCTTGATTCCTTCCTTCGCTCGATACAGTCGCTATACCATAAACTGGTACAGCACTAACCTTTCAAAAATATGCATAATCCTAATTTTGGATTTTTTTTTGTTGCAAAAAACGTTTAATGGCTTCATATATAAACAGAGTTATGTATTTAAATTTAGCAGACGCGCTTATCCGGAGCGATTTACAGTAAGTACAGGGATATTCCCACCGTAGGAATCTCCTTAGATGTAGATTATAGCGCAGGCCAGGAGAGGAAGCTGCTGTACTGACCAACAATATCTGTTTCTCCTTGTTTAGCAAATACCTTTGTAACAATCAACGCACAAAAAGTCAATTTAAGTGTGGCACTTAATCAAGGACAAGAAGTGCACGGTTCTAACAGTATTATTATTGATATGTGCCATGGAACAGGTTGTTTTTACAGTTTGTTTTTAACAGAGCAACATCTCAAATACAGCATTTTATACATTCACGTTTGAAGTTTCAATGTTGGTCTTTGTAGTGTGATAGACTAATAAAGAAGTTACGGCATAGTGTAGACAATTATCAACAACAACAAAACATATTTCGCTCTGGGTCACCAGCTGGACCCAAATACCAATCTACCCTTTTCACTCATCTGATGAAATACCTAATTTACCCCATACAGTACAGTTTAACCCCATTTATATTGTGAATATTGTGTTTCCTGCAGTAGAAGTGTGTTCAGAGAAAAGCATAAAAGTCATTAAAAAAACTAATAGTTTCCTGATGTATGTTTGGAGGTGATGAAATGTTGGCACCTTGCGGTTGTTGTACTTAAAAATCCTTGAGGTGGATTTTCTTTACTCATCAGTGATTTATTGACTTATCTGGCTCCTAAACAGTTCTGTTCCTAAACATATACTCCTTCTCTGGGTTCTTAAACCCAGGCTCCTGCTCTGGGTTCTTACAACCAGACTCCTTCTCTGGAGCCTTGAACCCAGACTCCTTCTCTGGGGCCTTGGACTCAGACTCCTTCTCCGGAGCCTTGGACTCCTGCACTGGGACTGTATAACTCGACTTGGACTCAAAGGGTGATGAACAGGTTGCAGCACTGGCACCAGAATCTTTTCTTTTGAACATTTTTCTTAGGGACGGCCTTGAGTTCCAACAATATCTTTTGGCAAAGACATATACACATCCAAACAGATCAGGGAATATCTGGATTAGGTCACCAGTGACTGGATCCTCAGAGCTGCGTGCAAAAAGGGGAAAACTCAATCAAGTTACACAGGCAGGTTGTGTGGGACAAGAGTGCTAGATGATGTGGTACTGTATTCATACATAGAACCCAAACCATGCAATACCAAAAGACACTCCCACTATTAATATAATCATTGAATGCTCCAATGTTTGTTAGTTTTTGTACTTTTTGTTGCGACTTACTAGTGTTCCAAGAGAACACGTATGAAACGTAACAATCCCAGCATATTCTCAGGGTAGGGTTTCTTATTGCCATCCAGCTTCTTCACCAACTCAGTGGGCAGCTTAAACACAAAATAACAGAAACAGATTATTCTTCAATCCAGACACTGGGATAATCAGACACTTTCTGTTTGCCTCACCTTAGTCTTCCACTCACTGAAGGACCGGCCTTCAGCACATTGGGACATGTCTTCAAGAAGTTTAGGATCTGCATCACGACATTTTACTGCCTCCTGCTGGTTTCCGACCCATTTCAGGTAATCTACCCTCCTTGAGAACAGGATTAATATATATTTTTACTTACAGTACTTAAATACTTAATATATATTCCTGAACATTTGTAAAAGCTATAAGAATTGTCTACAAATAATGGAAAATGTGTGTCTGGGCTCAACAAATGTGTCAGGAAAGAGTACTGCTCACTTGTCTTCGTCCCAAAAGAAGGGATGAGCCAAGGCTTCTTCCACTGTGGGTCGCTGCTTTGGCTCCTTATTGATCATCCACTCAATGAGGTCTTTTGCCACCCTGTCGTCAACGTGCTCCAGATTGTACTTTCCTTCATAAATGTTATACTCACAATGGAAACCATCTCCAAATGGGTGATGTCCACCTGACAGGATGTAATAAATCAACATCCCAGCCACCTGGAAATGACACATTTAAAGAAAACCAAGCAATCAAGATACAGCTACTTATTGAATATGTGACATCAAAGAAATAAACAGGTGTTGGAACAACCTGGATATCAGTACTCTTCTTATATGCTGTGTTGTAGCTGTCATCTAAAGTTTCTCTGGCCTTCCAGCACTTTGTTCCTGCACTGCTCGTGCAAAGTGTTGTTTGTCCTTTTGGTAAACTTCGACTTATCCCAAAGTCTGACAATCTAGCTTTGTCTGTGATGTCTAAAAACCAAACCGTATAAATCAAATAATTAAGAATAACAGTACTAGCACAGGAACAAAAGTTAAAGGTTCTTTATCGTTTTTCTATTTAAAAACAGACAAGATGCTTTGAGAAGATTACTGTTATCATGTTACTCATTTTATAGTATGCAATAAACACAATAGAGAGATCATTTAACCATCAACCATTTTGTTTGGTCTTACCTATCAAAACGTTCTGTGGCTTAATATCCCGATGTAGAATATGCGGTAGAGTGTGACAATGAAGCACTTCTAGACTACAGAGTAACTCATGTGCAAATTTCCCCAGTACATTGGGTTGTTTGTTTGAAATGTCATCCTTGATGTATTCGTCCAAGGTACGTTCACAAAGTTGAAGAATAAGATAACCAAAGTTTATATCTTCTTCAAAGTCTACATATCTGACAATACAGGGATGGTCCAAATGTGGAAGATGTAAGAATCCTTTCTCATTCTTAAGAGCTTCATAGTTTGACTTGGACATTCTCTTAACAGCTACTTCCGTGCCATCATCCCTGAGGCCCAGAAACACCTCTGTACAATCACTTCCTTTTGCTATGCGATATTCTCCAGTATTCACATACGTAAGGTTACCTACTTTAGTGACTTGCCTGTCATCCATGTGAGCTAGTTTCTCCAACTTGGGCCTCCATCGCTTGCTGATTTCAACCCACTTCCGTGGTTGTGGTGTTTCGGTGGAGTGAAATCGCACAGTACTCTGACTTGAAAGACCAGATTCTTCAACAGGAGTAGAGGAGGTGGAACAGACAGCGTTGTCTTCGTCTTTCATCTCCTGGATTTGTGACTTTTTGTTCTTTTTCTTGTTCTTTTTTTTCTTCTTTTTTGGTTGTGATTGATGAGCATTTGAATCTTCACTTGGGTGTGTTGAATCTGTGACAGATGATTGGCTGAAGTATTCGCACAGCTCTTTCAATTTGTCTTTAAGTGTTCCATCCATCGCCATTCCTGCACATGTGAGAAGTTCCTTTGGCACTGAACTTATTCCAAATGATGAAATGTTGCATTCAAATGAAAGCAAGTTTGCAAATATGCATAAGGCATGTGTCTTAATGTCTGAGTCTTCTGACTTCACAAATGGGGATATATTGTTGCCTAACTTGTTCAGGAGACATGAATCCCAGCCCTTTTTAACTACTGTCTTCTGGGTGATCACATACAGTACTCTCAGAACAAGTAGTTGATAATTTTGAATCTTTGTGGAGAGAAGTTTGAGAAGTAGTTGGACCATCTTAACTGCAACACCAAATGGAATCTCTTCCATGGTGCGGAAAGCTGTATCAAGAACTCTGACTACACTGAATTTTGAATGTTCTTTAGGAATTGAGCCAAAACGTTTGATTGTATTCTCAATATAAAAGTCTAGCTTGTCAGATTCTTTCAGCCACATCATGCATTTCTCTCGGTACTCCTTCGGTATATTATCAGGCCCATTTACGCCAAACAAAACATCAATCATATTCAAGTGGGTTTGAGGGTTCTCTTCAAGCAAATGTTGGTTGAAAAGAGTAAAAACCTCACTTGGCTTTTTTTGTTGTACTGCTATTTCCATGTCTAAGTGATGCTTTAATTTGGAAACATCAATAATTAGGTCACCAGCTGATACCAAATTATTTATCATTTTAGTAATATTTGTATTAATAGTATGACCATTTGGAAGAGACCCATTAATCACTTTCACAAATGCTCCAGCGGTGATGAGGAGCTGCCCAATATCCTCTTGGTCAAAATTTGCAGCCATTTGAAAAGGTGTAAAATTGGAAAGACCATTGACATTACCACCATTTGGATCGGCTTTTGCATTGAGTAGTATTCTTACTATCTCCAGTGGAGCATTGTACATAGAGGCATAATGCAGAGGTGTCCACTCTCTGGATGATACTCGGTTCGGGTCAGCCCCCTCTTCCAAAAGGAAAGAACAGAGCTCCACATTGCTTGTTGCAACAGCAGCAATCAAGAGGGTGACATCATCATTCCACTCATTGCATGGGTACAGTTCATTTATGTTCCCACCTCTAAACTTCTTTTGATTAACGTTCCTGGGTTTCCTGTCTATGATGCGTTGTATAAGAGGATCTGTTATCCTTTGGACTTGTGTTACCACTGAAATCTCTGGAATGATGTTCATTGCCTAAACGTGGTACAGTTTGAATGGGTTATCTGTGGGAGAACAACATGGATGACAAGTGTGAGGTGACATGTCTCTGACATTAATAACTAGGGTTATCTAAAGCGATACAACAAATACTTCAGTAGCATGCAGTGTATAGATTCTTAATGTACAGTAGGGATTGTATTAACAAGATCAATGTAACACTGTATAAGACGAAGTGTTGCTAAATATTTCACAAAAGCTACACTGACAACAAACAAACTATGATAAATATGAATGTTAAACCGTGAAAATTGTAGCCTCTTCCGAGTGACTTTTGTCTCTTTACAAAACATAAACATTCATTGTGGCTCTTCCGGCATGAAAATAAAACAGCCTTTTAGTATTTATTTTCCCTTAAAATGTCTGCGATTTTGTTCAATAGTATGAATGTAATCTTACTTTAATCTCCAAGACATTGTATGAACCAAAGTATTAACTTCAGTGCTCTGTTCAGTAAAACAAGTATTGTATATTCAGTCAATATGGCCAAGCAAATGATTTCTGGTTTGTGATTCAGTAGTGTATCCTCTGCAAATAGTTGTTTAGGTTGAACAGATAACAATAATGGTAAGAACATTTGAACATTTGTATACTTATGGACAAAATGGACAAAAGTAAATAGTCCATTTGATATGCTACTGAGTATGTACATTTGTTGATATAGACTACTCTTTCTCCACCTTAGTATCTACAAAACTAGTTCAAAATTACGTTGCAATCAGCTGTTTTACACAAACAAACACACACACACACACAGCTCACCGCAGACGGATAGTTATGGATAAATTCAGAATCGTTGGGTTCAGATTAGAACAATAAAAACAAACTCACTTTCCGTCTTGATACAAGGTTTTTACCTCCAGCTTGATCGGTTCTCTGAACATGAGATAACTACAGCTGCAGAACAGGTAGGACAGGGTGTGTTCAGGTGACTGTAAAAGGAAACCTGCCAGGAAACGAAACTAGAAGCATTCACCCTGTATGAACACAAACCGAGTTATTGTTAGTCACATGACCCTCCTTTTGAATACTATGTTGGCCAGTGTTCTCTGTGCTGCACCTAGCAACTAAGTAAACATAGGCAGGCTGCTTCATTCAAGTCACCTGTATAAATTCCACAACGATGTCTTCTGATTTGAGTATTGGTTTAATTTAAAAAGGTTCTTAGATTGACTGCTGTGCAAGTTGTGTGTGTGTGTGTGTGTATGTGTGTGTATGGGTGGGTGGGGGGGAGGCAGAAAGAACAACAACAAAACAACTTTGACCTGTCATTTTATCTTCTCCCACATAACATCTTAATAAAGCTCAAAACTGTTTAAAAGTGACAAAACATATTTACTGTAAATTATTATGTAGTCTATAGTACATACACTGGTGGTAGATCGTATTTGATGTTTGATAATGAAGGCTTGTTTTTTCCTTTACTGATCAGTGTAACCCTTGTGGATGGGATGCGTGTGTGTGTGGATCATACTGAACATTGGGTGAGCAGCGCACTGGAGAGGCATCTAGGGTTGGACATCCAGTCCCCATGAGCAACCGAAACATGATGGATCCCACGTGTCACTAAATCCTGGTACACAATGGATTAGCTCTGTGTATTACTGTTTGGTTGATGAGCCTTCACCATTGCTGATATTGACATTGCTGATTTTACCGGCAACATGAATGTGAGAAAATGACAGTGATTCGAATCAAAGACATAAATGAACGATAGTTAACTTACTTTATCATGTGAATCTCAATTTGACATAACCAAAAGAACCAGACGTTTTTATGTACAACACTGCCATCTGTTGCCTATTAAAGAGAACAGTCTCATTTAACTTTCAGCAAGCATTTATTGTAATTAATTTGTATAATGCAAACCAAAACAAATAAAAGCTTTCATCAACACTTTCATGTATGAATTATTTTGTATTACTTTGTGTGTATTTATAGTAATACATGCAATGTTGTTTTTTTCCGATGTGCCTGTATGGGTAATGCATGGTCAATCTGTGTGCTCCTATGTGTGTGTGTGTGTTCCTATATGTGTGTACCTATGTGTGTGTGTGTGTGTGTATTCCTCTGTGTGTGTGAGTGTGTGTTCCTGTGAGTATGTGTTCCTGTGTGTGTACCTATGTGTGTCTGCGTGAACCTGTCTTTATGTGTGTGTGTACCTGTGTGTATGCTCCTATGTGTGTGTGTGTGTGTGTGTGTGTACCTATGTCATGTGTGTACCTGTGTGTGTACCTGTGTGTGTGTGTGCTGGCTCTCCTCACTGTGACTGGGGCTTGGTCTGCTCCAGCTTCTTCTTGACGCCGGCACACTTCAGGATGAGCTCGGCGTGGCGGCGCTTCAGCCTCTCCAGCCTCTCCTCCAGGCCGTCGGAGGCGTCCACCTTCTCCTCAAAGTCCCTCAGCAGGGTCTCGTTCCCCAGCAGGCCGCTGCGCTGCCGCAGCCGCAGGTTGTCCGTGCGGAGACCGTCACGGGCCTGCTTGGTCCTGGTGAGCACGTCCCGCCTGCAGGCCAACACTGCCTCCACATCAGCCTGCTGGGCCCGCTTGGCCAGGTTCTCTGTCTGGACGAACTGGAGCTTCTCCTTCACATGGGTCAGAACCTGGTGGAACCAGTGGGACAGTTGAGCACAAAATAGAGAAGAGTCAAAAACTACAAGGACATAGAATAAAGGGTATTAGAGTAGAGAAGAGTAGCGTAAAAAAGACAAATTGAGAAGACAAGATTTTTGGTGACACGGTACACATTAGCGTTGCTCAAAGACTCCATTGCAACCACTCGTCTAAGGTATCAAACCTGGCTTTCCCAAATGAAAACCTTCAACCAGTTTGTGGCCACCAACAACATACCTGCACCGTGTTGGTGATCTTCTTGCGCAGCTTCAGCAGCTCCTCGTTGCGCTCCTCGATCTTCTCGTTGTACGTCTGGTTCTCGATCTTCAGCTGCTCAAAGTCGATGAGGTGGAGCCCTTCGGCCAGCTCCTCCTTGGCGCGCAGCGTCCCCTCGTACTTCCTGGTCTTGTTCTTCAGCTTGATGTTCTCCAGGCGCACGCGCACCAGCTCGTTCTCCCGCCGCTGCTCGGCAGCCTGGATCTGCTCCACCTCCGCCTGCGCCGCCTGCTTCCCCAGACGCCGGCTCAGGGCCGCCACGGCGACGTCGCGCTTCATCGCCATGACGCTTTGCCACTCACTCTCCACCTGCACAACAATGATGATGAAATATTACTTTTTTTTTTTATGAACGCTTGCTATTGTGCCTTGCTGAAGGACCCAAGGATGAGTTTAGTGGGAACTAAAAACAGACAACACATAGGCCGCACACACCCACAGGGCTAGCCTAGTCAAAGCCTGTCTTTAAGTTCAAACCTAGAAACTCGACCTGTAGTTTGCCTGATGCTCTCTCCCCTCTAATCCATTCTAACCTGACATCGCCATTTTGGTACACTGAACCATCTAGGAAGTTGTCCTTGGAAACTGTTTGGAAAAGGGCAGGCACTTAAATACACAAAATTACAGCAGATGATTAAATGAACCATCTGTCTATTACCGTGACTATCACAGGTGATAGACCTACTTCATCCACAGCCATAGGCCATTGATTGTTCCAAACCACTGTGGTTCGGCCGCAAACTAATAACGTGGGACTTGGCATGATGAATTCTCGATTGGCAGTTAATCTCACAAATCCAGTTGTCTCTCAAGATCAAATCCATTCTAACCTGGCTCAGTTTTTCTTGGACCTGCAGCCTCAAGTCCTCCGCCTGCAACCGCCCCGCCTCAGAGTCACGCTGGTGCTGCAACTTGAGGTCTGCCATCATGGCCATGTATTTCTGGTAACGCTGCTCCTGGTCCAACGCAGCCTTCTCCTTCTGCGTATCGTCCCCGGTCTTCTTCCGGATGTACTCCACCAGCTTCATCTGCAGCTGGCTGTCCAGCTGGCTCAGCTTCTCATTCTCCATCTGGAGCTCGTGGAGAAGGTTCACTTGCTCCTTGTAGTCGATCCTCGGGCCTGCTTCCTCCGCCGGAGGGGGCCGCTCTTCTATCTTCTCACTTTGCGGCTCCGGGCTGCAGCTCCCGCTCTTCGGCGTCCCTAGTTCCAGTCGGACAGGGCTGTGGTCGCTGTGGTCGTCTTGCTCCACCTCAAGGATGACGCTCCCGTCACGGGAGAGGGGTTCCCCGTTGAGGTCTGTCGCCTCTGGGCCGTCGCCCTCGTCGAACGCCACGCTGGTGGCCTGGTCGGCCACCGCGGGCGCCTCGTCTTCGGCGTCTTCTCCGGGCTCAGGTGTGTCTCCTCCTGCCACACCTGTCTCAGCCAGGGCCTCCGTTGACGTGGCTTCATCAGCCTCTCCTGTTTTCTGATCCAGGGCTTCACCTTCTGCATTTTCAGCACTAGCATTAGGAGATGGAGACTGGTCCTTTTCTGATGTCTCATTAGCTTGTATTTCCTGGACTGGCTCGTCATTATTTAAGTCTGTGTTTTCAACTCCAAGGCTTAGGTCACTTTCACTTTGCTCTGGCAGTTCATCCATGGAACTGCTTGTTATCTAAGCTTTTCGAATTTTAAATGAGTCAATCTAAATGAGTACATCTAGTCCTATTGAACAATATATGTAAAGCCTCTCATTAAATTCTTGATATTTTTAGTATTTTCAATAATAAAACACGGTGACGAAAGCCTACGTCTAACTTCGAAACAGTCTATAATGTTCGTCAATGAAACCATCGGTGTTATGAGTTGTCCTGGAAACTGGTGTGTAAGCCAATCACAGCCGGTTGCGAATGGCTCATTAATATTAATGAGACGCAGTACTCTGACCGGAGATACACCAGTACGCATGCCCCCCTCCAGCGGCTGTGCTGCTTCCAACAACAACCAGGATTCAGCAACATGGCCGATCTAGGGAAGAAGTACTGTGTGAACTGTCTTGCAGATGTTACAAATCTGCGGCTTCGATGCAATGACTGTCCGGACATCGAATTATGTCCGGAGTGCTTCTCAGCGGGTGCAGAAATTGGTAATCATCGGCGATGGCACAGTTATCAGCATGTCGACGGCGGGCGCTTTCCCCTTTGGGGTCCCGAAGCGGAGGGAGGATGGACTAGCAGGGAAGAGCAGTCGCTACTCGATGCGATCGAGCAATATGGATTTGGAAACTGGGTATTTCACTTTTACCGATATCTTAAAACCTACAAAT
Organism: Hypomesus transpacificus; assembly: GCF_021917145.1. NCBI lineage: Eukaryota > Metazoa > Chordata > Actinopteri > Osmeriformes > Osmeridae > Hypomesus > Hypomesus transpacificus. Next base: position 79,207 of record NW_025813865.1, read on the forward strand.
GCAAAGTGTGTGATATTATTGTGGATACGCGAAAGTTTCCTTCCTAAAACGTTGCAAAATGAACCCGGAAACGAAACGGGGCTGCAACTTTACAAACTAACAGGACGACCGTCCCAGTTGAGTTTGCAAGAGTTGATAACATCGATATCACAACTGCCCGTTTGCTGCATTTAAGACAGCAAGGAAGCGTGGCTATTTTAATCATGCGTGCAATTGAATGCTAAATTAAATGTGAAGTTTATTATTTATTCATACAATAATATAAGGGCCTAACCCACTCAACATTTCATTGACGGTGTAGCATGTAGCCTAACTGTGTTGTTGTATGTCATGTCCCTTCCAACATGTTGGTGTACATGTGTTTCTCTCCAGGAGGATATGGCGACCAACGTGGTGGCGTCTCGGACACCCCAGGAAGTAATGGACCACTATGTCAACATGTACATCCACGGTAACCTGGGCAAAGCCTGCATTCCAGACAGCATCCCCAACCGGGTGACAGACCACACCTGCCCCAGCGGTGGGCCCCTGTCTCCCAGCCTCACCACCCCGCTGCCCCCCCTGGACGTCACTCTGGCCGAGCAGCAGCAGCTGGGTTACATGCCCCTCCGTGACGACTACGAGATCGAGTACGACCAGGAGGCTGAGAAGCTGATCAGTGGGCTGTCGGTGAATTACGACGACGAAGACGTCGAGATCGAGATGAAGCGTGCCCACGTCGACATGTACGTCCGCAAGCTCCGGGAGAGACAGCGCCGCAAGAACATCGCTCGGGACTACAACCTTGTGCCCGTCTTCCTGGGCCGCGACAAGAAGGAAAAGGAGAAGGACAAGCCGGGGATTATGGGGGTTGTAGGTGGCGGAGGAGCGGCCGCGGGAGCCGTGGGGACTGTGGGTGGCACGGCGGCCTCCACGGTCCCCGTGGTAACGGCAGGGTCAGGGGTGGTGCCGAACACGCCCAAGCGCAAGATCACCAAGGAGGAGAAGGAGCAGCGCGTACGCCTGCGGGCACTGTGCCAGTTCATGGCCCAGCGAGAGTTCGAAGACTTCTTCGACAACATGCACAAGGAGCGTGTGCTGCGGGCGAAGGTCCGCGAGCTCCAGCGCTACCGCCGCAACGGCATCACGCGCCTGGAGGAGTCCACGGAATACGAGGCTTCGCGCCACAAACGGGAGAAGCGCAAGGAGAACAAGAGCGTGACCACTTCCAAGCGAGGCGGGGGGGCCAGCGGGGGGCTCGGCGCTGGGGCCGGTCTGGGGGGGGGGCTGGGGGCGCTCGGAGGAGGAGGTGGCGGTGCAGGAGGCGTGGGCGGCAGCATTAAGGAGGAAGGCAAAGATGGCGAGTTTGCGGCCATTGAAAATCTTCCGGGCTTCGAGCTGCTGTCAGACCGGGAGAAGGTACTTTGTAACTCGCTCAACCTCAGCCCCACGCGCTACCTGACCGTCAAGACTATCATCATTAAAGACCACCTCCAGAAACGCCAGGGCATCCCCTCTAAGAGCCGGCTGCCCAGCTACCTCGACAAGGTCCTCAAGAAACGCATCCTCAGCTTCCTCACGGAGAGTGGCTGGATATCTCGGGATACATCATAACGATCCACTGACATTAACTCTTGTTCTGTGATTGGTGTGTTTTTTCCCAGGCGGACCAAACTACCCGATTCTATTGCCTTTTAATCTGATCTTGTCCAACGTCCTTCACAGAACGTTTTTGTGCATATGTATATTTAAAAGAAAATATTGATTTCCCCTGACTAAAGTTTTTTGAATACCCTTTACAAGAGTGACGGAACAAATGTAGGCTCTATTTTTGCATTTGAATCGTAAGAGTCCATAGTATAGTTATATTTGTATGGCCAAGGTTGGCAGTATAGTGATTCAGCTTAACAGAAGAGACACTAGACAAACAAAAATGACACTGTGTTTTAATGCATACAAGGTCTACTTACAGGTTTCTGAAAGCTGTCTCTTGAGTAGATTCTAAACAGCAATACAATCATTGTTCCTGAAGGAGAGGGCATAGTAGCTTGTTTCATGAAGAGTTGAAGACTAAGCTCACGGATCAGTATTTGGCAGCTATCAGCCCACCACTTATTTGTCCAGTTCAGTCCCCATACCTTTACAGTACATACAGCTGGAAATATGGCAAGGACTAGTTTAACTGTGCCATTTCCATGACACATAGGATGTAAACAAACTACCTTTGAGTCTCCCATTCACTTCCCATTTGCTCAACTTGATTATGTTCTCTATCATTAACCTTTCCCTGTAGAAAGCAAAAGAGATGCTCTCTCGTTTACATGGGGATGAACCCTAGATGCAAATCTGAAATGTTTCCTCCTTGCCAAACAAGCATGTCTATTTTACTGTTTTCTATCTCCTACTAGAGGTTACAGTACATTTACCTGCCTTTTGGTTTCAGTGTTATTTGAAAACAGCATTGGTTTGCTTGAACAAATGTAAATTGTTGAAGGAACGTGCTGGGAATGACTGTTCTGTTATTGCCTGCTGCTTCCTGTTTGGTTTAGTTTGCTTGTTGTATGAGTGGTGTTTTTGTTAGGTATTTGAATTGTCAACGACCTACTATCTTTCTGTCAAGTTTTAAAAGTCGTTTTTTTGTTGTTGCATGTTCGTTAACATAGTATAAGTTACTTGGCTGTATTATATGGCATTTCAATGACATATTTGAAGTGTTTCTTGGAGGAAAGGGTAGACTGACAGTGTAGAGGGGTTCAGCAGAAATGTCATCATACTAATGGCAAACCAGAGGTATAGTCAGGTTCTCCTGATAACCTTTGTGTCCTTGATGTACAGACAACACCTATAAACATATGTTTGGAAACTAGGATGTGTATGTGGGTTGGTTGAATGGAAACAATTTAACCTTGATCTTGTGCTGATAGTGAACGCAAAATACCTCAAAAGCAGGTACAAAATATTAGACAACCAAATGTTGAAATTCTTTTGGAACATAAAAAATAAGAATGCTACCTCTAATTCAACTCCTGTCCAAAACTGCCTTATTTACAGTCGAACATAGATCTCCTTATTTATTTTACAAGCAGAACAAGTCTTGTTGCTGTGCAGACCATAGTGGCAGCTCTTCTAATTCATTCTCCCTTTCCTCCACTGAGGGCTCTCTGTGACTGGAGCAGTGAGGAGCTCCAATTAAATGTAAATTGAAGTTCTTGAATGGGCGTCTGTTGACAGGGAGGAGCGAAGGCACGGAACTGGGACATGGGCCAGGAAAGAGAGGATGGAAGTAACAGTGTGTTCTTAGGCCTTCACTTTATTAATGGCTGCCGTCTTTACAAGTCATCCTTCTTCACAATTAAGAGGATTTTATTTCCAATAAAGGGTCATGTCCTAACAGTCCCATTCCTTCATGTTATAGAGGAGACCTTGGTAAAATAATTTGTCTCTTGTTAGTTGGTTTTTCAGAAAACACATTGGTCCAGTGGTTTCTTTCTTTCTCAAACTGACAGCCCCAAAGTTTTGAGAAAGAGGCAAAATATAAAACGAATGTTTTGAAGGCTGACAAGATTTGTCCCTCTGGGAAATACTCCATGGTGAAGGGGTCAAGGGTTAGGGTGAGTGTGGCCCAGATTATGTTGGAGCAGCCCACTAAGTTGACTGCCAGCTCCTATTACATCTGTTGGTGTTCTTCTGTCTACAATAACTAGACTGATTCGGAAATAAACAATGATCCTCTCTCCTTTTGATTATTTGACCCAAAGTCTATCATTTCTCGTACATACTTTTTCAAAAGAATGGCTAGCATGCTTGTGTTGTACTATTCAGGGTATGCCATCTTGTGCCAAACTACTTCACCACCTGCATGGCACAGACCTGATGACTGAAGAGTTAAAGAGTTCTACACTCTCAAAGTTAAGCTTTTGCTTTCCATTAATAGTTAGTTCTACATAGCGCATCTTCTTGACTTTTTAATGCTGAAGTGATCTCTAGTTTGCGGTTTGCTTGTATGTGTTATTCATTTCTGTTAACTTCAGATATCCAGCTATATTTTCAGGTTATTTGTCATATTTTTCTTTAGTTCTAAACTGTCAACATACTGGAATGTGTGTTTGTGTTTTGTTTGCATGTGTTTTCCAAATGTTTTGAAAATAGCTTGCAAATGGTGTGTAACTGACAGAATATCTAAATTGACTATGTTTTTAGATTTTACTTTTACATGGGGGAAGGGGAATTTCTATATTTTATTTCAGGGGGAAATATTGCTTAAAATATTTTACCAAATGTAAATACTTTTTGTAAGATAAATCAAAAGGAACATATAAATACTGACCTGTGAAATGTACAGTATTTTATTTCAAGAACATTTTTTTTTTTTTAACTTTTGTAATAAAAACATTGAAAGACTAGCAAGAAGCATTCTAAAAGCCTTGGGTGTTCTCTCAAAAAGCAGCATGTTGTTAAGCTGTTCATGTATATCAGTGGTATGCTTAGGAATCAAACCATGTTAAGAAGTGGGTAGTCAAAACTGTTAAAAGGCTTATTGTTTTCCCATTTTGTAGTTGCACAAGACATGCAGTGTGAATTAATGTTCTGTAATAAAGTGCTATACTTTGTCATTTCAAGCCTCCAGATCATATTTATCTGCATGTAATGAGTTGAGGTGCTTAATTTGTATAATAAAGTATACACCACTAATTCTACTAAATTCTAGTTACATCGTTAGTGGATGTGTCAAGATGTAAAACAGTAATATGAAACAGACCAAGTCGTCACAGTTAATATATTTATTAAGATGCTGCGACCCTTAATTGGACGTTCGTCCACAGATTCACATGTAGCATTCAATTCAAATTGTTTTATGAATGAACAATGTCTTGTGTTCTCAAAATCCCAACACACCTTTCAACCTTTTACTGCAGGAACTATATCTGTGATTCTTTTATTTTAGATACATTTTGAGAACCATATACTCTACTATGATGTGCAGTGACTGAGAAGAACAAAATAAGGATCGGTCAAACATTTCACACAATTTCTTTATAGCATCAACTCTGAATTGGTGAACACAACCCATTTTATCTGCCTCCCTACACTCATGTGAATATTAGAGTGGACAAACTGCTCAGAATATAAAGACCCAAGTCAATTTCTGTGGTTCTCCTATGAAAACAGTAATGGTATAAAATCAATGAGGTCCATTACATTCCCCCATGACATAACATAAGAAACAGCACAATTACATAGACTGGCAAAAAAAAAGAGAGCTGGAATCTGACATTGATGATGAAATTACTTACAACCAGCTCTGTTCTCTACTGCCATTCGATTGTGGCTTCGGTTTCAAAACAGAAAAAAAACAGCCCGTCAGTCGTGTTGGATTCCTGCCTTTTAGAGGCACCTGTGGATGGGATGGATGTCAGGGAGGCTGGGGGGGTAACCTGGGAGGGGAGTAACTTGGGGGGCTATGACTAGCCTGTTGTACCATAGATTATCCGTTGCCCAGGGAACCACAAAATAACAACCCACAATTTTGTGTTCTTCAAAACCCAGAATCAACTTCTCTTAAGGTCCTTTGGCCACGCCCACCAACGCTGGCCGCAGGGTGCGGCCATGGATCTTGTAGCCCACCTTGGTAACCACGGCAACAGTGCCAGGCTCCTTGCCTTTGACGGGGGCGTGGAAGAGGGCCTCGTGCTCGTAGGGATCAAACTTCTTCCCGTCGGGGTTGATCTTGACCAGGCCGTGCTTGGTGAAGACCTTCTGCATCTGGCCCTCTGTCATCACCAGCCCATCGTACAGATTCTTCAGGTGGGGGTTCTGAGAGTTCACCTCCTCCTTGGGAACACTCTCCGTAGCCTTCTCCAAGATGTCTGCCACCTCCAACAGGTCTTTACAAAACCCTTGGATTCCTGGTTAGAGTGCAGAAGCGTTTTGTTTCAGAGCGTGATTTTAAGCCCTGTTTCTTTGTACTCCTCTACAAGCAACTCTGAGCTCACCATATAATTTGGCATCCTCCACCATCTTCTGACTCCTCGTCCTGAGGTTCTCTGTATCTGCTAGCGCTCTCTTGTACTTATCCTGGAGACAGATACCACTGTTAGTTAAGGAGAACATATGTAGAAACATAAGGACACAGCTGAAAAGAAAGCCTTTCTCATTGGATGACTGTGCCAACCTCAATGCACTATTCTTTCTTATTGGATGACTGTGCCAACCCTTAATGCACTAGTCTTTTTCATTGGATGACTGTGCCAACCTCAATTGCACTAGTCTTTCTCATTTGATGACTGTGCCAACCTCAATGCACTTAGTCTACCTTAACAGTCTGAAATCTTCGGAAAAACCTTGCCTGAAATGAAATCACACCATTGTATCCTCCTCACCGTGACCTCTTTTAGCTGTTCCTCCAGCTGGCTCTTCTCCTCAGCCAAGGCCTTCTCTGACGCGCTCTGCTCCGGCTTTTGGCTTCCTGCATCCTCCTCTGACCCGTTGTTGTTCTTCTGTCGGGCCGCCGTGCATAACAGCCGCGCCGAAGACGCTCTAAAAGCGAGGTCAAGTCACATTAAATGGTCCTTGAGATGCAGATCTATTTTAAAACTTCGATGTGTGTATGTCAAAGTAGAATATTAGGATAGGCTATTAACTCTAGCCATTGTCAGTAAACTAATTCAGCTACCAACGGCTTTAAAATGTGTCTTAATACCCAGCAAACTGTAGTCATTTATGTAACGTCCACTTCAACGGCCAGTAAGGTGAACTTGTTAGGCTAGTAGAAGTACATGAATTAGAGGTGCATGGTGGTCAGAGAATAATCACGCTATTATTTGCTTAGCAAGTGGATTACATCGACTACGGTTGAGATGAATCCACCTGCATGCCAACACTCAATGCCACTGTCAAAGCAGGCATTACGAAACAAGCATCGGCAACACCGTCTCAATGACTTCTGTCAGCTAACTAGCATACCTAGCTTCAAAGCCAAGGCTGATGCAACTAGTTAACAAGATAGAAAAACTAAGTGATGACATGGAGGACAGTATAGATACTAACTTGTCAAGTTCCAAATATTTAGTAGCATACCTTATTAGTGATGGAGATGCTACAACCGAGTAGCTTTGTCTGACAGCTCGTACACACCAGCTCGCCATCTTCACTTCCACCGTTAACACACGCTGAAGGGGCAGAGTAACACACTAGCAGGAGCAGGAGATGTCTGGCCAATCTCGACTCGAATAGAAAGCGCGTAGTTGCTGCGTCCAATCAATGTTAGAGATCAGTGTGACGACAGTGCATAGTTTGGTTGAGATCAGTTTAAAGGTCGAAAACTACACGTGATCAAGGACAGAATTTCTACCTGAAAACGTTAAATCTGAAGGTTATCTCCACTTTGCCTTCGTATCTAACTCAATTGATATATTTTAATGTCGTCAATTGTATTGTTCTTTGCTATCTTTACTTATTGATGAAAATATAAAAAAAATGATGGTAATCATGAATCTTTCAGGATAATTTCAGTTTAACCACAAATGTTTTGAACAAATCAACTGATTAACTATTGATAGCACTCTTGACACTTCGAAACAGTTTAATAGAGATTTGGCAGGGCGCTCGGCTAGACAGTTAAAGTAACTTTGGCATACGATTGACACGCTTGGAGCATAATCTGTCTGGGAAACTTTTAATCTGTTTAAACAAATCAATGTCATTTAAATCCAGGGTATATTTGTGGGTTGGTAGCAGAGCCATTGGAAAATATTTTCGGTTTCTGGTTGTTAGTTAAATGTGTGTGTGTGTGTGTGTGTGTGCGTGTGTGCGTGCGTGTGTGTGCGTGTTTGTGAGTGTTTTGTGAGCGTTATGTCATTCTAATCCTAGTGTCGGCTTTAAGGAACTGCAGTGAGTACATCCCACACCATATAGGCTACACCTATATTATGCGTATGCCTATGGGACGGCCACGAAAAGGGCTTGCTGCACTTTGCCATGATATAATTTACTTTAAATATTGAAGTGATTGAACTGTCACAATGTAACGGACACCCAAACTATAAATAACACATTTAGAATAGCAATCATATTTGACTATTTACCAGTTTCGTAATTGTATTGTTTGGGCAACTGCAATGCATTGTGGGTTGGAGACAAACGTCGATTTAAATGTAGGTTTAAAACGCAACCAAAAGCTATATCTAGTGTTTATTAGTGTTTGAATAAATGTTTTTTAATGTTGTTGACGTGCATTGGAAAAATAATAAATAAGTACATTTGATCACCGTCACTTTATAGGGTATGCATAAAAGTAGTATGCCACATTGCCAGTTGATATAAAATTCTTACCTAGCAGGAGCGACACCACGATCATTTAAGTGGTTTACCCAGGTTGAGGCTCAGTCACTGCACTTCGGCTGTCTGACGCTTGCGAATTTCTCAAATGTGGAAATCTCGACTGCATAATTTCTGATAGTGGGGGACTGCATTCGCGCTCTCCCCTGGTAAATTGTCGTAAAGGGAATATCTTGACCATAAATGAAAATTAGCTGTGTCATGACAACTCAGCTTTTATGGAGAAGATTCGAAGATTGCGGTAATGGAAGATGTCTGAAGGCCATCAGATTGAAGACTCGGGAGAATATGCACTTAACTGTTCAATGGTTGACACACGTAAGGAGAAAGACAGCATGCAGAAGTAGAGACCCACAAAGAGCATGTCAAAGGAAGAATGAACGATGATAACGCTTTGTGTTCTGAACAAATACAGTTTAGAAGGTTGTAATTAAAATACCAATATATTTTCTTGTCAAATGGCGAAAGTTAAAGTACAAAAAAGTATATATTTTTTATAATAAAAGTGCATCGTGCTGCCTGTTAAAAGTCCTGGGGTTGCTCTGTGATGGGCCTCTTATGGCTGCATAATGTGTGGGTCAACATGTCAAACTGAATGTCTATTGAATAAACGGGGCAGCAGGATCAACTGAGCGACCATGGAAATGGGAAATATATGTGGTGGTGGTGTGTGTGTGAAGGGGGGGGGGGGGGGGGGGGGGGGGGTAATCAGACCTTTAATGCCCTGACATAAAAACAAGAGTGAGCATCCAACCATCAAAGACATCCGATTCATTCTCTTAGGAGAGGCGCGCCGGTTAATTTGGAAAGAACACCCACTGTGCAATGATTCCCTCTGTTCCGCTTTCGCAGATGAATAATTCTCTGTTCCCGTTCGGAGTGTTTTTCAAACATCTGTACAAGTGGAGCGTTAGAGAAGTGGGACCGGAACGGAAATCAATTAGCTTTGCCTCGTGAGATGTGACTGTGTTTCTAACCTGTAGGAGCACCGAACCACCAGATGAGGAGCATTGTGTTATTGTTTATAATGATATAACATCCTTCCTTTCTTCTGTTACTATTCGTTTGTTTCAGAAACTCTTTCATGTTACCGGTGTCATACCATCCCATTGAACAGTTCATTTCGCAGTTTATTTGCGAACTGTGCAATATTATTTTGTCAATAATTAACACAGAGTCCTGCTCGTTTAAGCTTTATAAAGGTAGATGCAAAATCACACCTTAGTTTGTATAGGGTGTAAAGCATTCATTTCGGTACATACTATCAGGGGAGAGCGCGAACACAGTCCCCTAATACCAGAAATTATGCAGTTGAGATTTCCACATTTGAGAACTTCACGAAACTGGTAAATAGTCAAATATGAAGTTATTTCACTGCTGAATTCGAACGGTTGAACTCTGACCCTGGATGTAGTATGAGTACAAGAAAATCATAATGTATTAACAATTTCACAACCTTGAACCAGTCTTTGTCCTTGCCCCCCCACACTGCTGACTCATCTTGATATATTCCAGATCTAACGTCCCTTACCACACATGAACAGCAGGGGGCGACCTGGTCCAACTTTCCTTACGTAGAAAGTGAACAGTCTGGATTTCTAGAAATATCCAGCCCTCCTTTGAGCCTTACTTTAACAATCACAAAATCTTAACTCTGAAATAACTGGAAGTAATTTCTTTCCATAATGTTGTGAGCATCTTTACCCATACAGTAGCATAGCTTCATGTAATTTACATGGTAGGTGCAGCAGAAAATCAAGGGCTTATAGTGCACAATTATCACATTTACGCATTTTGCAGTGATTCATGCCAAGGTACAGTTTGTGTTGATAGACAGTTCATTAGCAGTTTGTTTTGGCAAACCAGAGGTTACTGACAAAAAATGGAATGTTGTGTATGAGTGGACATGGAATGTACAGGCCAGGTGTAAAGTGAAACATTTATGCAGCCCCATATACTGTATTATCAATGAGATAGTAACTCGATTATTTCTTGCTGGCAGTTTGCTTCTCTGAAGGTTAATTAAATGTCTGTGTTTGTGTGTGTGTGTGTGATAGAGACTGACACATTACCAAGGTCTGTTAAATTGGGCCTGTTCTCTATTAACAGAATGCTACAGTCTCTCTCGGAATCTTTGGTGTGCTCAAGGTGAACAGCACGCTCTCTCCAAGGTCCATGTCTCACTCACACACATTGCTGATGGCTACATACGTGTGTGTGTGTCACCTTTTGAGGAAAGTGTGTGTGTGGGGTGATACAAAGACAGTGACCATGAGGAAATCTACTGAGCCCGAGTTGTCCCCCTGCTGCTGGTTAATCCATAAAGACAGAGAGGGGCAGTGCTGATGCATGGGTGGGAGAAGCAGTGTGTCTTTTCATGCAACAGAATGTATGAGTTTTTCCCAATGTGTGTGAGTGTGTGTGTGTCTGAAAAGATGTTACGGTATTCAGTTAAAGCTGTGTGTGTCTGTGTGTGTGGAGGCAGGGAGGGTTAGGGGGTGATTGGTTTGAGACGAGCCCGCTGAGGTAATTACCCCTAGGGTTGGAGGGGGTCAATTGCTGGCTGCCTCATTACTTGAGTGGAACATCCCATTAAAACAGGTTTGAAATACAGCATTACTCTTGCACAAGACCAAGGTGTGTCTTTATGTGTTTGTGTGTGTGTGTGTGGCATAGAGAGAGAACAGACGTGATAGCGAGTGTGTACATTTTTGTTTGTGTCTGCAGTGCTGGGGGGTGGGGATCAGAAGAACGATACAAGATGAGATGGAGTGAGATGGAGGGATGTCATAGGCTAGCGTAGTGAATTCATATCTCACAAGCAAGACATGCATTGAGAATCCCAGTGATTGGGATTTGAAACCAATTAATCTAGAAAAGGGTAATAATATAATCTGGTCCACCAACCTTCATTCAATAGTCTGACTTTAATCTAAATCCATTCTGTAAATATTTCATCTGATCCACTAACATTTATCTGAACAACTGATGAAAACGATGAATGATTCAGATATCCGACTGTATAAACCCACATGGTTATGAACAGCAAACCTCTCAACTCCAACTTCTATCAAAGCATTGCAATGAGAAAATGTTTAAACTCCCTCTCCCTCTCCCTCTCCCTCTCCCTCTCCCTCTCCCTCTCCCTCTCCCTCTCCCTCTCCCTCTCCCTCTCTCCCTCTCTCCCTCTCTCCCTCTCTCCCTCTCTCTCTCTCTCTCTCTCTCTCTCTCTCTCTCTCTCTCTCACACACACACACACCCGAATGCACACATATCACAATCATTATTCTTCTAAGGTGCTGTGTGTGTATGTGCATAAATATAAAAGAGAAGATGGATGGGTGGATGGGTGGGAGGACGTAAAAATGTTGTCAGAAAATATCACTCCCTCCTCTCACCCCTCCCCCCACTCCAAGCGGTTTACCTCATCAAATATTCAAATTGAGTCTGGCCCCCTTTACTTGGATACCTGAAGCCATTGATCCATAGGCTAAACAAAACCATTCAACACTTAATTTGAACCCGATAAAACACTGTCAGCAAAGCAGAAAAATAATTATGGCCTACTAATTTGGATCGAAGTATCCTCCTTTTCCGCTTAGGCAGTGAGTCTTCTGTTTTTAACATATTACCTTTTGCAATGCAGATAGAACCTGGGATATGATTGGACCGAGCACTAGAACATTTGGCATATTTTAACAGTTTAAATATAGACAGAAAGAGTAAGTTATAGGCCTACAGTTCGCATAGCTTTGTGATTTGACTTCAAAATACTAAGAGGAGTAAGTGACAGGTGACTGGCAGGCAATCTCATTAGAGTTGCATTCGAAGGTGCATAATCGGAAAATGCTAAACGACTTCTCATTCACTGACCGCTAGCTGCGTTTCACGAAATAACAAACCTCCGTAGCGGCTGACATTATCAATTAATTGAGGGCATAGCTAAATTTAGCTTGCGGAAGGAAGAAATTGCCGATTATTTGTCGCATTATTTCAACTAATAGTGTGTCTAACTCTTCTATGATTGGATCTGTTTAGAACAAGTTGGACCTTTAACCCCAATAAGCTGGAGGCTTTACTACAAACCCACAAGGTCAGCTGCGCATCCTTTCCCAAATGTTTCAGACAGAAACAAACTGGTATAACCTCTACAGTTCTTCAGACTGTGGGATTGTCTCTAATACAAATATTGAGTGTTTTGGGTTTTCTGTCAATTGAATAATAGGTCACATAAACCTGATAGACAAGTGAAAGGTTACCAACCACTACTGTCAGGATTTTGTCCTAAAGAAAAACTGATTGTGGTTGTAAAAGTCTGTTCAAGTGCATGTAGGGTGAACACTGTTAGGTCCATCTGTAGTTGGTCAATAGACCACTTCATGATATACAATAGAAAGAAATCCTTCATCAACAGACAATGGGCTGTGCGACCTGCGTCTGTGAGCATTGCTTAACATTGCCACCAGGTGGCGTCAGTGTTTTGCTCACCGCGTCTTATTTGGCATTCAGACGCGACCACGTTGAGTTTCCACTGTCTGCCCTCGCTCGAGTTCCACTCCCTCCCTACCTCATTTTCTCTCCGCGTACAGTAGAGCTATCTATCTTTCACTCGCATCGCAGTCTCTCTGTCAGTGTCCGCGATTAGAGCGCTATAATGGCGCGAAGCATGGTACCTCTGCGTCCGAATGGAACCATTTCCGCGCACCTGTGCATTGTTGTGGTGATTGCCTTAGCTTGGATGTCACTGACTGGACCCGTGCGATGTGACAGCGGGGTTTTAAACCGGAGCGGCGGGGATCGTACGCTTGACAGCAGCGGCGATATAGGCAGGAGAGACGGAGGGCTCATACCGGGCGATAGTGACAGTGAAGTGGACGCGGTCGGCGTGGAGTCACTGCGCTTCAGGAGAGCGCCATCCCAGGAGAAAGTGTCGCTGCTTAGCAGTTCGTTCGTGCTGAAAGGGGATGCCACTCACAACCAGGCGATGGTCCACTGGACGGGGGAGAACAGTAGCGTAAGTACCCATCTATCCTGTCCCACTCTGCCTTAATCTTCAGGCTATCTTGTTCCCTGTACTTATAATGCACCACACTATTAGGCTACTGTTCATTCCAATTGGAGAGAAGTTGTGTTTAAATACAAAGTGATACAGCCCCATACATTGTTTGTTTATTTATCCACGTACACTATCCAATGTTAGTGCGCACTGAGTTTGATAAACCAAAACACAAGAGGGGTGTCCCTTTGTTTGAATTGGATGTTTAGCAAGAATTTGACCAGTGTGGGATAACGCACACGAGCAGGTGCGATGGACACATACACCTGCCTTTTGTTTGCGCATGTTCATACCGCCAGGTCGAAGCCAGACCCGCCGTTAACTGATGAGTGATGCCCGATTAAGCTTACGTTCAATATGAGAAAAAAACGAAATTATAAATATTCTATTGCCATGAAAATATTTTTTCAAACCCTACTTTTTAGATTAGCGAACCTCCGCCGTAAAAAAAAAGGTTATAGGCTATGTTGTATAACAACCAGACTCTCCAGCCTGTGTTATTGGCCTACCAACTGATTCTGTATCTTCCGAGGTCAAGTGAGAACAACAGTGTAAACAACAAGCACAAAGAGCTTTGTGACAGGCTCGCTTTATTGACAGCTGCCGGGGGGACAGCCGTGTCTAGCGGGGGACGTCACTTGCAGACGGTGCTTTTGTCAATACAGCATCCTCACTGTTTCCCTGGAACCAACGCTGCTTTTTCATCTGTTTCATATGAGTAACAAAGAGGATTGTGTCTGAAATATTCCCTACTTTTGATTGCAGACAGTTTATTGACCATGTTTAAAGCATGCCAAATGGCATAGCTTTCATTCCATCATTTTGCATTAACAATAGAGCATATGGCTACGAAGCCGCTTACTGACTATTAACCCACGTTTAATGTTACGTAGCCTGAATAGTTTTGTAAGCAATCGTTTTGAGTTGATAAAAGCAAAAAACGTTTCATTTTTTAAAAGCGTCTTAACTGTTCTGTAATTGAAATCTTGCGCAAATCATGCCATTGGCTCTGTGTTCCTTCCCGTCACTCAAGCAAGCCGAGTTGATGTAGTAGGCTACCAGTGTAAGTTATCCTTGATTAACTTGGCACCGGCCTTGGAAGGCCAACGGTATTGGGTTGGCCCTTCTGTAACCAGACCCAATAAAAAAAGACAAATGCTGCCACTCAATTTCACGAACTCTGACACTTACGACCCAAGTATAGATTGATGGGCAGGAATATTGAATCTTTGCCTCCTGGTCGTATATCAGTAAGAGGGCTATTTGAGAAATGTGCATTTCAGCTGAGAAATCGCCACACGATCGCAGCTTGTACTTTGTGCCCTGGTGAAGGTAGGGTAAAGATGGAGCATTGGTAATAATCTGTTGAATAAAAGCAATCTCCCAGTGTCCCTTTTGATTTTCTGCTGTCCCATTGTGGAGGCTGAAAGCTTGTTTGTGATTGTGACTGTGTAGCCATTACAATCAGCTGGCTCCACTTACCCCAATGAGGGGAATAACCCTGTTATTTCACCCAGATTGATGTGTTGAGTGGCCCTCCCAGAAGAAGCACTCTGCCTGAACATACATGTGCTCAGAGAGTGTAAGTATGCTGGAGTGTGCGTGTGTGTCTCCTAGAGCAGTCAACAGTGGCTTGTCTTTGACAGGTAGGATGGGAGGTGGTGTCCCAGTGAGGGGAGAGAGCGATA
>NW_025813866.1:0-94179 GCF_021917145.1 Hypomesus transpacificus
CGGTAAGGTTGACTGCAAAGGCAGAAGCAGTCTAGGGTAATCAAACAAATTATTGATTGGTGAAAAATTTGAAGTTTAGAAAGACGGAGATATACCATAATCACCCTTCAAAGGGGAAATATGCCTATTAGTATTCAGGAAGGAGATGTTTCCCTTAAGCTTTCAGAAACTAAGTTGGTATTCAAAATCATTATACACTAATGGTTTTTTCCCTGCATGGAAACTGTATTTTAGCCCCAAAGGTGCAGTGACATATTAAGATGCCTCTTTGACAATACCCTGTGGCATTTGCTGTAGAAAAATACCAAACACTCGTGAAATTCCATGTTTTTAAATGAGCCACTTCTAATCAAATGAGTTCTGTGATTGTGTCCTGTAGCTGAGACATGTTTGGTTATTCCAGACCGCTGATCTGTCCCACAACCCCCACTTTCCCTCCCTCCCTCCCCCCCCTCCCCCCCTCCCTCCCTCCCTCCCCCCCTCCCTCCCTCCCTCCCCGCCTCCCTCCCTCCCTGCCTCCCCCCCTCCCTCCCTCCCTCCCTGCCTCCCCCCCCTCCCTCCCCTCCCTCCCTCATCATTAATTCATCTGGCAGAGTGTGGTAGAGCGTTGGTGAGGGATACACTTCAGTCATAACAAACAAGACAAAATATGAGCTCTCGGTGTGAATGATCTGTTACTAAGGACACCTGCTAGGATGGCAAGTATCAAAACTCTGTTTACTGACTCATAGTATTTGATTAGTATCACAGCTGCTCATCACTCCAATCGTTCTGGACTCCTGTACGACAAGGGATTAAAGACATGAATCATTCTTCAAATGTGGCGAGGATATTCTGAATTGGAAATATCTCTGAATAACGTTCGGAACGTTCATTCTGCTCCAATGAGGTCAATCCGTGATTGACGTGTGCTGTTCCGGGACGTTCCGCTGTGTCACGTCCCTTCTCTCCCCGGTAACGAGTCAAAACCACTTGATGAGGAGGCAATGAGCGAGAGAGCGGCTTCTGATAGGAGTCACACATACTTCCATAATTCATGAAGTAGTTGGAGTGAAACCCCCAGATGTACCAAAGCAGTGTCCTGGACACTCATTTCAAACAAGCTCTGGATATTTATGCTTGGAAATTCTTCACTTCACATATCAAAAAGTTTGATTTTTCAAAGTTAGCAGCAAGTGGTTGTCTTCCATCCTTGCTTGTGTTTTTCTATTCGTAGATGCAACTATGCAATCATCTCGTATTCAGGTGTCTCCATTTAGCATCGGTAGTGATCATTTGTTCTGTAAATGTTTTTTTATCTAAACTTCATGTGACATATTTGGCAGTATTTTTCAAGGAATAACTTTCTTGAAATGCTGTTCTTTTGTGCTTCTTTCCATTCTTGAGAGGTTAATGTTAAGTGTAGTGTTAGGGTTAGTGTAATAGATGCGTCTTCTGTTGGTTAGTTAGGGTTTAAGGTTAAGGTCAGGATTGGCAATCCATGATACATTCATCCATGATGGATTACGCCTGATTTAATTTGTTTTAATGTGAAATATTTTACTATTCCTTATTCTTCTACAGGTACAGTACTGCACTTTTTTGTGGTTCATGTTGTTTTAATTTGTAACTTGTATAACTGCATGCTCTTATGGG
The DNA here is from genome assembly GCF_021917145.1 of Hypomesus transpacificus. Classification (NCBI taxonomy): domain Eukaryota; kingdom Metazoa; phylum Chordata; class Actinopteri; order Osmeriformes; family Osmeridae; genus Hypomesus; species Hypomesus transpacificus. The sequence goes on from NW_025813866.1 coordinate 1,636, forward strand.
TCTTCCCTTTTGGCACTTGTTTAGTTTTTTCACAATGTATGCTTCATGTTTTGGCTGCTTGCAATGTTTGGGACTACCTCGTTGTTATGATCAGTGACCTATGCTCTTTTGTAAAGCTCTCTCTTGGAAGTCGCTTTGGATAAAAGCGTCTGCTAAATGCATAAATGTAAATGTAATTTAGTTTCACATTTTTTATGCCAGACCCTGGTCTGTTGGAAGGCAACGTGGTATTGTCATATTTATAGATTTCATAACTACACATATAAGATATGGAAAAGTAACTACAATTGCCCGACTCAAATGAAAACAGAAACTCAAATCAACAGAGGCCTACGTGGTTGTTATTGTTGCTAAGACCCCCTTCACCCCGTTATGAAATGCATCTCGGGCGATCGAATCACAAGTGGAGAAATCTGCACACGACTGGTCAGCCGGCCATGTGTCATGGCTGTCCACTTGCATTCGAATCATTGAAACGCATTTTAAAACCACGTGTAAACAGGGCCTACGACAGCTGTTTGTCCCTGGTGCTCTGCAGCCTTCTGGGGACCCAGGCGGATTTTCCTGCCCAGAGGAGGAGAATGTTTTTCGGGCAGTCTCTGCTCACTCCTGTCCCTCTCTCTGAAATGACTGGTTCTGGCAGGCTGTTTGTAAAAATGTCACAATATTGAGGGTCTCTAGGAATCTGTACGCCCAAACCGAAAGCCAAGTCATTACTGTCAGAGTAGATTTCGTGTTCTCGTGTGTGTGTGTGTGAGTGTTGAATCTGTCCGTCTCTGTGCGTGCGTATGTGCGACACACTTTAGTGTGTGTAACTACGTGTGTGTATGTGTGTGTATGTGTATGTGTGTGTGTATGCGTGTGTGTGTGTGTGTATGTGTGTGTGTGTGTGTGTGTATGTGTGTGTATATGTGTGTGTGTGTGTGTGTGTATGTGTGTGTGTGTATGTGTGTGTATATGTGTGTGTGTGTGTGTGTGACTAGAAACCAATGCCAGTGTGAAGCTCCACTGACACCGTCGAAAACCTTGTGTGATGCGGATCCAGCCCATAACCATGTATAATGCATACCGTTTGCATGGCACCACCCACTCTTCCCCAGGGCCCCGGCTGTCACCAGCCCTGTGACGAGAGGTCTGCACCCACGGCATGCCCACTCACACTCCACCATGCTGGGGCTCCAACATTCCTGGGTCCCCAAAGGGTTATATCAACTCATTTGAACCAGTGTCATACATGTTCTGCTTAAACATTTACTGTACATGCAGTGTTTCCCACACATAGACTAATTTGTGGCGGTGCGCCACAGAATCAACACCGGCCGCCACATATTGCGTTTCGTTATTCTTTTTTTTAAATGTTGTTTATGGAACCATCTACTCAGAACAGACCCGTTTCCACAGACCAGAACAGAACCCTTTTCACAGAACAGAACACAGAACTCATTTATGAACGGGTGTTTGTTAGAAGATCCTGAGCAGCACGCATAGACAAAGGCAAACTGTTCTGTTTTGGAGAACTCCATCATAAAGAGCTGGAGGGCTGTGTTAGTGTGTGTGTGTGTGTGTATAGATATATAAATATGTGTGTCTGCATTTACACCAACAGCGGAGCAAATGTCTCTGAAAGATGACTCCGCCACCAGGAGTTGACAGCTGCTGAACACAGTGGACGTGGGAAGTTGTGGTTTTCGAACAACTCATCTCTCATCTCAGGAGTACTAACTGACCCCAACTGTGAGTCCTGATCCTCCCCACTTCTACAAAACTCACAGGCCTTCACACGCTTCATTCCCCAGTTTATGTATATATGTTTTATATAGATGCTCTCACTAGACCGTATAATGTTTTCTTTAGCGTTTACTGAAAGCAACCTGGCGGTGGGGTTGTGTGGGCGGGTTGAGTGTGCGAGTGGACGGTAGGGGCTTGAAATCTCTTGGTCCGCAGTCAAATACTCTGCCGCTGAGCGACACCCAAACCCACAATCACACTGTTCAGGGTTAATGACGACTGAAACGGCTATTGCGCTATGTTTTTCTTTTAAAAGATTTGTGAACTGATAAGCTGAAATGGGAGCCAGTGGAGTCGTTTCCTTGCTCAGAGAGCGCTGGTGTAGCTGAGTAGCTGCAGTAGAGAGGACTCTACAGTAGATGTGCACCAGCACGTGAACGAGACTCAGGAGATCTCTGTTGGCACTTCACTGCTGTGAATTGCCAATGCTAGGAAGCAGAATAAAATCAAATTACAGACCAAGGATTTGTTTTGTTTTGGTCTGTGTGTGTGTGTGTCTCTGTGTTTGTGTGGGTGTGTGTGTCCCTGTGTTTGTGTGGGTGTGTGTGTCTGTGTGTTTGTGTGTGCGTGTGTGTGCATGTGTTTCGCCATGGGGAACAAGTGACTTTTTGCTCTCCCTCCAGTTGAGACCCGGGGCAGCGATGAAGCCACTTGGCAGGAGGTCAGAGCATCCCTGTTTCCCCTGGCAGCATGCTGACGGCTGAGTGTGTAAGTGTGCGAGCGGATGAGTGTGCAAGGGGGCACACTCATCCAGCAGATGAGCGGGGGGGTTAGGCGGATGCAGAGCAGGGTCCAAGAGGGACACGAGATCAGGTCATGACAAGTCCTGTTTGTACATGTGTGTGATGGGGGGGGGGCTCAGTGTGAGCGGGGGGTCACGACCCCGTACAGAGGAGGGGCAGAGGTGAGGTTTTCAACATGACTGCAGTGTGGGCGTGAAGCACGACTGGATTCCCCTTAATGGGCTGTAAGTGAAGAATGAAAAGAAAATAACTTTCCAGATCAACACACACACACACACAATATACACACACATATGCACACACACATACACACTTTGGCTGCCACTCAGCCGTAGACAAACCCAACAAGCACAATCAAGTGCCAACACGCTTAACATGCTGATGGTCACCAGTTTGGACAGGAGAAAAGAGCTTGTGTAAACGTCTAAATGACTTTGACCTGTGTAGCCCTCTCCTCAGCCCAGCGCCATCGGCTAGTCCAGTCAAAAACATTTAGAAGACTTCAGAGTAATATACAATAGACAGCAATGAAAGAAACTTGCAGTAAATTAACTCCCCAAGAATGCCTCAGGGTAGGCGAGTGAACTTCATATTTTCCAGACAACCCCTTTTAAGTGTATTTACGATTGTTTATCTTCAACAGTAATTATCTGCGTCTTTTCCAATATATAAATTGTACCCGGCTTCGTCTTTGTCTACTTCACAATCTATATTAAATCTGAATAGAACTGAAGAAATATAGAAAAGCCTTGAATCAAATCAACGCCTCTGTTGCTTTAACTCCCAGAGCAATAACAAGGGATTATTAGACGGGATGATAGATGTTTTGGAGGGGTCACCTGCGGACATTTTGGAATGGAGGCGGTCAAGCCACAGTGGCCAACCAGCCAGATGTGTACCGCGATATAATCAGAGCCTGTAAGATGCAAGAACACGCCTCAGGGTGCACCGGGCTGTGGAACGTGAGTGTTCAACAACGCTTTCGAACAACTTTCAGAACTCGGGGTTGCCCCTGTTCCTGGAGGTGTTTTCTAATATGACCTTGTAGCTCAGTGCCTGACCTTTAAGAATCGATCAAAATGGCATCATTCTATCCTGGAGAAGGTGAGGTGGGGTCATGGCATAGTCAACCTTTGTGGTATTTCTGTACATTTCCAAGTGTTTGACTTTTAGTTTGGTGCTGAACACACAGTACTGTACTCTGAAGTGTGATGGAAGTCAGGTGCCTGAGCGGTTAGGGAATCGGGCTATTAATCAGAAGGTTGCCGGTTCGATTCGCGGCCGTGCAGTTGACATTGAGTCCTTGGGCAAGGCACTTCACCCTACTTGCCTCGGGGGGAATGTCCCTGTACTTACTGTAAGGCGCTCTGAATAAGAGCGTCTGCTAAATGACTAAATGTAAATGTAATATACAGCATGTCAGAGGTGAAGGTTGAGCAGCTAAGCAAGGTTTTTAAGCATACTAACGCCTATGCTATGGTCATGGTACAGCAACATAGAGTTTTCATACTTGTGGATAACCAACATTGTCCTTATGTTTTCAAGTTGAATTTGAGGTTTTAGGTGAGGTGTATGAATGATTGCACTGAGGTTCTAGAGAACATTGTCATTGCAGAAAACCTCAACTTACATCCGGCTGTGATGAGTGAGAATACCTCGGAGGTTAGGTTACAGGTTGATCTAGGAGCCAGGTGACCTGGTGACCTGGTAACCTGGTGACCTGGTGAGCTGGTCCTCGGTAGATCACAGCAGGTCTCACTGCTACCATGCACGTCTGCCTTCTGTAAGGCTTCATCCTTCGACAGTATGGAAATATACCCACTTGGACAGAGAAGGGGACCACAGCAGCTTGAGTACCTGTATGGCATCCTTGGGGGAGCTGACAATGTTCCAGTATGGTTGAGGGAGAGAGGGACAGGGGGGGGGGGGGTGAGAGAGAGAGAGTAAGGACAGGAAAGAGGTTGGGTATGCGAGAGTGAGAGTGAGAGAGAGAGAGAGAGAGAGAGAGAGAGAGAGAGAGAGAGAGAGAGAGAGAGAGAGAGAGAGGAGGAGAGGGGGGTGTACGAGAGAGGGGCTTCTGTATTTGAAGGTGTTTACAGGAACTGTGAGGACACTGATGAATCTGTGTGCGTCAGACTAGATCTGAAATAGTAGAAATCCCCCTGACAATAAAAATGAAAGCGAACAGAGGCTTTTTTGAGTAACTCTATTACAAGAGAGAACACGTTTTATTTGTTGGGAGAAGCAGTGCTATATTTGGACAGAGGGAGAAGAGGGATTGGGATTTGAGGAATTTGTTTTTGTTCAGTACCTGAAAAAACAAATGTTCAATGGATAGATCTAACATATGAACATTTTTCACCACAAACCTTTGATTCAACCTTGTGTTCTTATCATCTGCGTTTTTGACTGGCTTGTTTTTGATCTCATCCAACCCTGGCCTTTGTTACCTGATGGAGGCATCTTGTTTCCACGTATGATGTAGTGTGTTGTTCCGCGTGAGAAATGGAGACTGAAGAAATGGAGAAAGTGAAACATGAGCCAGCCAATCAGCTCACCAGCCAGTCAGCCAGCTGATCAACCACCCAACCAGTCATCCAGCCAGTCAGCCAGCCAGCCAGCCAACCTGGTGGAAACCAGCTGTGAGCTGACTTACTGTGCAGGAGAGACTTACTCATATCCCAGAAGGCATTGCAGATTAGAGAAATCACAACGCTCAGAGAAAGCATTAGTCATATCCCAGAGTGCACTGCTCTGGAGAGCACTGTGACGCAGGAGAGCTGGCTATCATGGCTGGAATCATAAGTCTGAGATGAGTAAGTGTTTAGAGTGTGCACCTGCATTGCTCAGGGGCCACATCCTCAGGGGTGAGGAGAGACTCTGAGAAAAGCAGTCTGAATGCCAACACAGAACCAAAGTACAACAGGACACCGATCCAAGGTACGCAGCTCTAATATGTCACCTGATGTGACATTGCTGGCAGAAAGCAGTTCGTTCACAGAGCAAGCTCTCAATGAAGTCCTTACAAGAGCAACTTCTAATTCCACAAATCAAAGCAACAAACAAACAAAAAACTCCACTTTTCTCTGACTTCATCGGTTTTATTAAGAAACAGATTCTATTTGATGGAGCTCCATGAAGGACAGAGTGGGATCCGCCGACGCACGTTGTTGAACAACACCTGCAGAGGGACCCTCTTCAGATTCAGCCTTGGGTTGGTCCTCTGAAACGCAACCACAGTTCAGCCTGCTGCTTCAGTCCACAGCTGTCAATGTTTCATGTCCAGCTCATTTGTGTTTCTCCACTGGAAGATCAATGGAACAGACTTGGGTTGGGCAGTAGCCATCTTCTCGCAATAAATTATAAACAAACAGAGAATAAAAAAAAACCCAAGGAGAAAGGAGAAGACACAACTGGAGCAACAAGAAGAGGGAAGACAACAGAAAGAGAAATTCGTTTTTTTTTTTTTTTACCCGACTTCTGGCCAAACTTTGTCTGAACTTTGGAGTGCTATCAGCTTAGTTTGTCAAAGCTGCGATGTGTGCTCAGAGGATGAGTATACAGGGGCCAGAGAGACACGTAATGTCAGTGTCTTTTTTCAGCTTTCAGGAGGGTGGTCTCACAGATCTCACAGCAGGTGGATTCTGTTCCACAGCCTGTCCTATTAATGTCCTATTAATAGACCTTCCTTACCTCTCTCTCTCTCTTTCTCTCTCTCTCTCTCTCTCTCTCTCTCTCTCTCTTTCTCTCTCTCTCTCTCTCTCTCTCTCTCTCTCTCTCTCTCTCTCTCTCTCTCTCTCTCTCTCTCTCTCTCTCTCTCTCTCTCTTCTCTCTCTCTCTCTCTAGACCCACCTCCACTGCACAAACCCCCTCTCCCCCAAGAGAACATCTTATCCCCCCCCCCCCATTATGAAGGCCGCTCACGATACCATCCCTTTAAACCGTCACACATTAACATACCTTTGATCGCTCACGCCCTACCTCCACCCACCCACCCACCCACCCAACCACCCCCGTCTTCATTAGCAATGCAGCCAGCTCCTGTTTTTTTCTTTATATCTTTGTCCTAGTCAGCACTTGGAAAAGCATTTCATAATTGCTTCAAAATGGAATTCCGATGGTAACGGGAGAAGACTTTGAAGTGGAAATGCACGGAGCCGGGATCACCGAGGAGACACGGACGCCAACGTCCACCACCTCGCACGACGAGGAAGCCTCGCCGGCGCTGACAGGAGAGGAGGCACCGGACGGAGGAGTGAAGGAGCCGACAGGCAGAAAAGAAGAGATTCGAATGGCGAGCGGATGAACGTGTTTGTTTTTCATTCAGATTTTTCGTCTGCTTGGCCGTGGCCGTCTCTGACCTGTTTATCCGTCCTCGTTTTAACGGAAATGATGTTGTTTGCGTGATAACGCTGGTGTCAGATTAAGTGACGGTCAAAGGATGCTGATAGATTGAGAGAAAGTGGAATAGAGAACTAGGGAAAGGGACTACATGGGAATGGAGCTGTACTGAGAGGGTTGTTAGGGGAATAGATGACAAGGAGGGAGAGAAAAAGGAGTATGAATGATGAGAAATCATTACTCAAACCACCACAGGCAGGTAGATATAGAGATGGGTTTAAATTACCTGTGCAATAATAGAATGAGACTGGGGAGGGCTCGGGGTGAATTTAGAACTGACTCTGAACATCTCCCTCCAAATGGGGACACTCCCCTTGACTCGTGCCTCACGGGGGGGTTGTGTGTGTGTGTGTAGGCCAGTCCCTGATAAAGCAGAAGCGCTTTTCAGCGTCCAGGTGAGCTCCCCTAAAAAACATTTGCTTTGACAATCGAATCAAAACCTAATGTGTGGCCTCCCTCCTCATTCACTTTCCGGTAATTAGCGTAAGCTCGTTAATTAAGCCACAAGGCACTCAATTATACTTCTCCTTTTAGCGTTGACCTAAATCTGAGCAAGAACACGTTGAGCCATCAGAAGGAACAATAGCCTTGGTGATCTTTGAGTAATTATCAATTACTGTGCTAATTCATCACTCACCGTCAATTGTCCATCGCAGCCACTAAGCAGCCACCACACGCAGTCCTTTGATGAATCGTGTGTCAGAATAAAGCAAAGCCGTTAAAGGGTCAAGCTATGAGGTCGCAAATTGTTACAGCAAAAAACGGTGCTGATATGTGAGGCCTTCTTGACATGGATGTTTCATGTGTTGAAGGAGAGACAGAAGAGGGGGCTCAATTTCATTATGTTTTGATGTACTTTAATTGACGTTAATTCATGTTTACTTAATCATTTACCACCTTTGCTCAATAATGACTACATTTACATTTACTTATTTAGCAAACATAGCTTGATCATTCTTTAATGACTTAATAACTACCTTGACTTAATAAATACTTAATACGTTGTCTCTCTATGTGTGTATTTACATACGCACATGGATCACTAGATGTGTTTGTGTGATTATCCATGAGCCGTTGACTTAGGAGGGCCGTATCCATCTTAGAGAGAGATGGTACAGTGAGAAAAATATAGACGAGGAGGGAGAGATGGATGGAGGGGGAGCTTGAACTCATTCATAATGAAGGTAAAGTCTTTGTTCTGCCCGGTGCCCCTCTGGTAAGAGGCTAACACACACATGAGCCTGTCTCCTAGTGACAGCGCTCACTGATTAATTGGGCCCTAACCACACAGCTTTAAATCACAGACACACACACACACACACAGACCAACGTAATCGTGCACACTTTTACAACAAACTCACACACACTTGAACACACATATGGACCCCTAACCACACTGGTTTAAATCATACAGTTAGACCGTAGATACTCTCAAAAAATCGTTCCACACTGACCTCGTTTTGGTGTCATCAGTGGAGTATAAACATAGTCCACACACACACACACACACGCACACGCACACACTCCGGCGGGCACACACGAGTGTGCCTTCTTATCATACCCTCATTCGACATGTGATCTCCATAAGTAAATCTAACCGAGGGCCATCATTAAAATACATTTCATTGTACAGCAGGCCTCTAGAAGCCTGCGCGTCCACAGTTGCAAACTCAAGAGACCGCAAGCACCGTCCAAACTCGTCTTTTTCTCCCACGGTTCCTCAAGACGTCTTATCTGAATCAACCCTCTGTGGTAGAGTGGCGAGTTTCCTTCAGCTGGGTTTCATGGCTCTAAGGAGAGCTGACAAACATGTAGGCTGTATCTTACTGTCGCCCAACAGATTAACACCCCCAGCACTACTTTGAAATTCTGATTTCATGTTGCTTGCATCCCAGTAGGGTGAACATGCCTCTCTTTTCACATCTCTCCTTCTCTTTACTCCTCTCTCTCTGTCACCTTTGAACTTGCTGGACGCACTGCATGTCTACATAGCCTGGTAGCTGAGATGTGGTCGTTTTGCAATGTGCCTTGTAAAAATACACATCGGTCCTTGACTCTGACCTATGAGGGGCCGTTTAGGAAATATTGTAAATGCATGGGTGAACATTTCAACTGTGAATGCGTTTCACATGTGTCCATATGAGCATTTCACATAAGTGGATGTGAGTTTTCAGTAGTATGAATGTGTGTGAACGTTTCATATGTGAATGTGTTTCATAAGTGTTTGTCTAAGGACAGTCTGAATTATTTCCTAAACGGCCCATCATACTGACCGCTAAAATACTGTTATCACAACAATGCAGTTCAGATCCCTGATATCGTGCTGTAGTTTTGGTTTGGACTATTTGTCTCTCCTTGGATAAAAGTCTGGCAAAATAACTAAAACGTAAATGTACAACTATAGAGTGTATCTGCTATGATGACAGAAGAGACCTACACTGCCAGGCCCACTTACTTTACTCTCTCTCTCTCTCTCTCTCTCTCTCTCTCTCTCTCTCTCTCTCTCTCTCTCTCTCTCTCTCTGTCTCTCTCTCTCTCTGTCTCTGGGGGGTCTGTCTGTCTGGGGAGTCAGATGGCTGAGCGGTGAGGGAGTCGGGCTAATAATCAGAAGGTTGCCGGATCGATTCCCCGCCGTGCCAAAAAAATGACGTTGTGTCCTTGGGCAAGGCACTTCACCCTACTTGCCTCGGGGGGATTGTCCCTGTACTCACTGTAAGTCGCTCTGGATAAGAGCGTCTGCTAAATGTAAATGTAAATGTCTCTCTCTCTCTCTCACACACACACTTTCTCTCTCTTTCTTTCTCCCCAAATGTCCTCTCTCTATCTCTCTCTCTGTTCTCCTCCTTCCCTTTCTTTGTAGTGAAGGAGGCATTTTCCCTTTGTTCTGCACCAGACTACTACAAGCGCTACCTTGTTCCCTCCACGCCTTTCAGCAGGGCCTCCTCTCCTCCGAACACCTGTTTATATATTGATAAAGGTATTGCCTGTGAAATATCTGGTCCTGTTGGCCTGTTATTGATCGCGAGCGGTTTGATAATACATAAAAGGAGAGAGACTCGCGCATGTCAGCTGTGCTCCGAAATAAATGCAGCCATAGATTTCCAATTAAAGGTGGTTGCTGGGGCTATTAGTTAGCACCATAGGTAGTTGTCAGGGTGTGGGATGGAGCGGGAGCCTATAGCTGGGATGATATCGCCCTTGTGATAGGTGTATTTATCTCTCCCCAGACACCGGCACCAAACCCACACAGTCTTCCAGCTAACGAGAGAGCAGAAGCCAATATGAAATCTCTCTATGGTGTAACAGCACACGAAAGACACTAACGTTGTTATTCCACTGTGTTCTTTCCAGCGATCTGCTCAGTGGCGTAGTGTAGATCTTTATACCGTAAGGAATTTACACCTTATGGAGATGGATCATTATTTTCTTGTGGTACCAAGAAAATAGGCTATGTGTTCATATTCAATCACTGCATGCATGTTTTATTCATATTTTCGCTTTGCCACCTGGTAAGCGACCCTGTTGACAGATACTGATAAGTCCGATTACTAGGTCGGATTTCAATACCCGCAAGAATTTTCCATGACACGTTGAGAGACTGTAAGAGGACAGGGGGAAAGAGCAATCAGGACGTGTCTACTAGAGAAAATACCAGATTGCTCCACCGCTCTTACTGATTACAGCAGGATTCCGTCATTGGCTCTGGCCTTGACATCTGTGACACCATCTGATCTGTATGCTGTTCATGAAACTTCTCAGCCCTGAAGCCTTACTCTAGCAGTGGAGAGGGGAGGCCACACACACACACACACACACACATGCTACACATGGCCCTCAGGACATTTTCCTGGGTGGTACTTGGAGATCCCTCTGTTATAAGGCCAGTCCGCCTCCTCAGTCTCACTCACGCGGTCGCTCTCTTGCTGTCGCCATGGCAACAATAGCCTTGGAGAACAGGGCTCCAGTCTTAGCTACAACCCCCGACCCCCCCTCCCACCACCACCACTAACACACACAACCAGACACACACACACACACACACATCCGAAGCCCCCCCTGACACACCTCTTTCGCAAACCATTCTACCAAATCGACCATTCTTACGTGACTCTCCACAGCAAACGAATCACCTTGATTAAAATAGTTAAGTTAATCACAGTTTTTAGGGGCCATGTGTGTGTTGGTCATTAAAGACGCAAGGCACACCGAGACGTAATAAATACTTAGTGAGTTTGCACACACACGTCCCCAGTACATATCCTGTTTGGGTGTGATAGAGAGTGCCCAATACAATGGGATTTAAGATGCAATAAAAGTGCACCAGATGTAATAAATACATTTGTACCGACTGACGAGTCATTACTCACACACGCATTTAGAGGGGGAAGGTGTGTGAGTATTATCGCATTATAACACACACACACACACACACACGCACACTCACACACCCACACGTACACACACACACCACTCTCCCCTTTCACTCCACCGACTTGGTGAGTGCTTTGTGTTGCTCTGACAGAGTGTTTCAAAGGCTGGACTCCTAATGCACAACAACCTCAAATATGACTGATTAGCTCCATCTCAATGGGGAAAAAAACGCATTGATTCCTTTAAAGAACTGGTCTACACCTTAAACCTAAAAAAACAACAAAAAGTATTTATTTGTCTTAGCGAGTGTGAAAGAAAAACCTTCAAAAGAAAACATGTCAAAATAATATTTATTTTAGTTAGTGTATGCACACTGTTGCAACATAATGTGAATGTGAAAACCTTGTTTACTCAGCACGATTCCACAACCCTGAATGGGTGACAGACGAGGCTCCTGTTTTCAAAGTCATCCTGCAGACTCAATATTTGGGTTCTCAGGGTGGAATAGACAGCACGGTGAGAGTGATTGGTTATTTTTCATTTGGTGTGCGTTGCATGTTATTTGTTGTCATTAAGTGTGTTGAAAGGTCCGGTGAAAGACGAGTAAACAGACTGATTTAGTATCACAGTCAATTATTTTATCAGTTGGAAGTGATAAGTGCCCCCCCCCCCCCCAATATATTATGATTACGTCATTGCTACATAGGTAGGTACACACATACTGTGCTAACGTAAAGTAGACAGGAGCTAATTAGGAGACAGTGTCATTGTTTTGACCACTGCATGCCAGCAGAATGAGTGGGGAAGAAACACCTGTTGTTTTGTTGCTGCCAACAGTGTTAGCAGAGCAAAGCTGGGTGTTTTGATTTTTACTGATCGCTGTGAAGGTCAGTGTATTCTGCCTAAATATGATGGGTGTGACTTGTCATCTGTCATGTTGTCATGTCGTGGTGCATCACGTCTTTGTAACCTGATGTTGAATGACCTCTCTGTCTCTGGAAATGTTCAACAGAGGAGAGGCTCTCTACAGGAGTCCTGAAGTGACAACATTTTTGTTGGCCTGTTTGGTTTCATTAGAGTCAAGAAAATGCAAGCTGTTGAGAGCGTGTTGGTTGTTTTTATCCAATTTATTATACTGCTACACTTACATTGATGATAATGAAGATGATGGTTATGATTATAATGATGATCATCAATTTGTTGAATTCAATTCATCCAATTGCCAGACAGTCCCCAGCTGTCAATCATTCCCAGAGCAGATCCTCAGCTCCTCCCACTCTTGCCAATGTTTTTAATGATTCCAGTGGAATTACTTTCTGCAGTTCAGATGAATGATTAAACAGCAGCACTACACAATAATAGACAGTTCTTTGTATCTTAATCTGATCCAACGCTGAAGTTTTCACAAAAGCTGTGCTAGGATGATAATTACAGTTGGGTAAAATTAAACAGGATATCGGAGCTGTTGGACTATTAGCCCCTTCCAAAAACTGTAATGAGTAAGATAATATTTCATAATACTCCGTTTTAATAGCTCTACTTGTCTGAAAGTCCCCCAGCATTATATCTTAAGATGTTTTACGCACTATACAATATATGGAATGAGCCAGTGGCAGGCAGCAGTAGAGCTAAGTGATAAAGTCAAAAAGAATCAGAAGTGAATTTTACAACACGGGTCTTAACTGGCACTTTAGAAGTCGGCGGGGACGTGCGACCGTTCTCTGAGCGTTGTAGAAAATGAAAACGTCACCGATTCTGACGGCCCAACTCACAGGTGACACGTGATTTAGAGTCTGAGGAGGGGCCAATAAAGCAGACGGGAAAAATTAAACTGTCAATCTCGTAACACCTCCTGTCCGGATTTACACAGATTTTATGAATAACAATGATACACTGTGGCAAGCACATGCTGCCAGGTCTGATGGCCCGTAAGTAATACAAGTAGAGTTTAAACACATCGGCCAGGGTCTTAGTGTGAAACCCTGCTGTTTGTCTGCCAATAATTCACAAGCCTGGCCCGGGAAAAAACGATTGGATGATGGCATGATGTCAGCTGTTCTGATACAAACTCGAAAGTATTCAGGAAAGCATCTTATTGTTGCCTGAGGAGAAAGATAGGCTTGGTGAGCATTTGCACCGGTGACATTGGCAGCCATTTTGATGATGGGGATGTGCCAAGTTGTGTGAAAGGGGTTACAGGGTCAGTTGTTGGTGCCTCGTCCCTCCGGCTCAAACTGCCAGCCCCCAAGGTCAACTATTTTCTCGATTTGCAGCTTGTTCTGAGGCTAGGTCTTTGCCCTGCACACCCACCAGAACCATCTGAACCTTGGAGAGAGTCTACAGACCAGGCCTTGGCTTCTGATGCAGGCAGGCGAGTGATGTGGAGAAAGTACAGGCAAATACCCCAGTCACGCGAGCGCACACACATGACCACTAGAGACAGATAAACATTCAGAATTATGCAAACACCAACACAACCAGACCTTGTTCTCTAGAAAAACACATTTGGATTTGGACAGTGCCCTAGCTTAAGAATTGGGCGAGTTTGTTTTGGACTGCGGTTGATTCCCCCTTCCTTCTGCTGGGGAGGGGGCAGTATTCCTCTGGCTCCTTCCTAATACACAGGCTGCTGTGCGACCATAACACTGTTCAAACGTCTTTCAATGTTATTGTAGCACAGAATGACTAGTGATAGAGATGGAGATGAGAGGAATATATGTGTGAGTGAGTGTGTGTGGGTGTATCTGTGTGTGTGTGTGTGTGTGTTAAAAGGTCAAGTAAAGAGGATTGGACCCAATGAGAAGAGCAATGTGGTCATACTGTCTCTAGAAACCAGGCCTTTCCTGCTCTTTATCAGTACCCTGAACTATGTAAACCTTTTAAATGCAAATGCACGCAAATCACAGCTAGGTCAACTTGTTCACTCGCTTGGCGCTCTAAGAAGTAAAGATACTATTCACCCATTACTCGGATGAAGCATGCACTTCAAATAGTGATGGACAATAGGGTGCGTGCATGGGGTGAGCACAGGTAGACAGAGATTGTCTCCCAGATGAAAATGATTCCTAGTTTAAGTGTGCCATCAACAAACAGATCCCCTACTGCGATGTTGAATGGCACAAGGACAATTGGCCCAATTGAGATAATCTAGCTTGTTCTGTGTTCGAGTTGGATGTTGTGATGCGTGGTTTTTGCAGTCCGTTTTCCCTCTGTTACTCTCTCTCTCTCTCTCTCTCTGACTTTCTCGTTCTCTCTTTCTCTCACTGTCTCTCTCTCTTTCTCCCTTACACTACCTCACTTCCAAAGCAGACCTTGGTTCAAGAGGGTGAAAGCCTATAGCTAAGATATTTCGTTCATGATCACTTGCCATTGTTTTCAAATGCTGCTTGCTCTCATACAGCTTACTTTACCTCAAGCATGGTAAACATACTGTACAGCGCTCACACGCGTTATATAACAGAAAACAGCAGGACACCAGCCGTGATTAGGCTGAGTGTGCTATACTAGGCGTTTGTATCATTTGCGCTTAAGAAATGAAATACTGTGGGGATGTGGGCGTTAAAGCACTTGGCTTGTAATCCATATGTGGAATGTTTGAAATCACCCCCACAACCTAACAGCACAAGTTGATTGCTTAATTTGAACACTTTCTGAATTACGGAAATTAGGAACGGCTTCCGGCTGGTGTGGATTATCAAAGAGTTTAACATTTTAATGCATTCAGTTAGGAGTCCTCTTCTCAATCCTAGGCTATAAACAGAAAGATCCCAATTATAACATGACTAAATTGACTGTTGAGGTTAGTTTGAGAAAGTCTGAAATGTTAGTTCAATAATACCTCGCAGACGACTTGGTGTGAATGAGAATATTTAATCTAGATATTTTCCAGTCAGTTATATTTAGACTGTATTTCTTGGCTTCAGAAAGCAGAGGTGAAGGGATGTAGTGTGACTAACGAGCAGTATGTGAACAAAGCTTCGTCCACCCATACTCATTAGACACATACAGTAGATACTATCACCTGTATCTGTGTTACAGTGCCTGACATCCAGCATCTGGGTTATTAGCAGTACATGAAATAGCACATTGTAATTGCAGTAGCTAAATGCTCTTTACCTCCCCTTGTGAATGCCTGGCCTTATTTTTGTATGTCCACATGGGCATTACGTTCAATGTTTGTTGGTTGACTACCAGTCATTATTGTGCAGCATCTTCCTACTTTCATGACCACTGCCATTTCCATTGATTTCCTTTGTGATTCAGTGTGTTTTTTTTGTTGACGGCCTTGAGAGGTTGCAGAACTATTATTTTGTGATTATTTTGTGCTGAACACGGTAATACGACTGTAGTCAAGTCAGGTTATGAGGAAACTGAGAGCACACTCGGAGAACAAGCAGGCTTTTTCAGTTCTCTCTTTTCTCCAATTGTCCTTGAAGAAACTAACTCTGGTTCTGCTCGGCCCTTCGAAGGCAAAATATCTGAACTCTCCAGAGTAGAACTGAGATGGTTTTGTTGTCCAGCCAAACAAACTGTAGGCAG
This sequence comes from Hypomesus transpacificus, assembly GCF_021917145.1. NCBI lineage: Eukaryota > Metazoa > Chordata > Actinopteri > Osmeriformes > Osmeridae > Hypomesus > Hypomesus transpacificus. Next base: position 17,478 of record NW_025813866.1, read on the forward strand.
AATAACAGAAACGTGGCAATTCTTAGTACTCTGCCTTTGCATTTTGAGAAGAATATTAAAGGGTCATGCCAAGGCAGGAATACAAATGACACTAACTTCTATTTGACTGCTCCCTTATATCATATGTGTATATGAGTAGGCCAGTTGGAAACACATTGACAGCAGCTGTAACCCTGGATATCCTATACTGAACCTCTTTTGCGACTTGACAATGTTTGTTCTGCGACTTTGCCTTTGTTTGCCAAAGAACCTCTATCTACTACCTATACTGCGTCCATCTCTGAGAGGGTTATTAAAATGCAATATGTTTGCTTAGTTCTTCACCCTTCTCCCTCCATCCTTCTGTCAACATGTTTGCTCTCCTGCTCGCTGTCCCCTTGTTTCCCTTCTTCATATCTGTTCTCCTCCACTCCATCATTCTCTATCAGTGTCATGTCGCTGTTGCCGGCGCTTTCCTCTCAGTATGTTTGCATTGCGCCCCCTTTCCCCCCTTAAAATATTGTCCTTCGCTCAGCCCTTTGTTCTGGCTTTCAAACATTTGTCACATGGAACTGGTCCTCCTAGAGATGTGTTTGACTCTTGTAAGATCAAATACACATACTGTATCACATACAGATCAGATCATTACGGTTTCATAAGTCATTCTGTCCAGTGGTCTTTGTGCACATCTCATTGTGTATCGTTTGTGAGGTTTTGAGATCATCCAGCTTGGTTCTGTGCTCGGGTTGGAAGTCATGACGCACGTGTTTACGGAAACATATTTGCTTCTCGCTTCTTTTTTTGTTTTTCCATGCATCATGCACACCGCTTTTCCACCCTCCTCTCATCTACAAGCTTCCCTCATCCCTCCATCTCTTCTCCCTTTCCACGCGGCACGCCATCTCCTCTCTCCTCCCCCTCTCTCCCTCCCTCTCCACCCCTGCCTCTCCCGGAACAGGATCAGCACCATTCTGGAACGCTCATTAAGAGCACCATTCCAAATGAGCATTCTCACGGCGCCATCCCATTTGAGCCATCCCCTCCGACATCCATGTCTCTCTCCTGTCATACAGAGAGGAACACAATAGGAAGCAGCATGGGGTAATGGGCCCCTTAAGAATGGTTGCTAGGGGCCAGGATAATGGTGTTGGGATGTAGAAGTGGTGACACAGTGTTCTCCTCAGGTGCTAATGATGGATATTATGGGATATTCATACACTGGAAGTAAAACAGCCAGTTTAGACAAGGCAGGTAAGTCTGGTCCCTGCACCACTGTGTTTCAAATTAGCTCAGTTAGTGTCTGGCTGTTGAAGAGTAGGCAGCTGTTACGTGGTACTTTGTGGATACCTTAATGGATTCCCCAGAACACGTGTTGACATTTGTTATCAGATGAATTGTTGCTGAGTGGTCTGAAATCTGACACAGACCGATAATCCAATCACAGACGGTTTGTGAACTAGTCGGCTGCTGTTAGTAACAGCACTGGCTAAGAAGCAGCGTGACTTTTGCAAAAGGTTTGCTGCACCTCATGACACACAACACGCAGTACACCATCCAACAGAGTTAGTTTTCGAATTAACATGGTCCAAAAATGTGACGTTTGGTAAAAAGCAAGTGTGATTGTTCCGACATCATGGACTCTGATAATGGGATTGACAAATTGAAGAAGCAGAGTGGGGCTGGCCATTTGTCTTTCTACAGTGTGCTTCATCTCCACCGCAGGTAATGAATATGGTGTGAGACTGGACATCTCTTTATTTCGGATGTGTGACTTGGCGGTAATGAGATTTTGCCCCCCCATGTCATTCCCAATCCACAGTCCAAGTCTGTCAGAGGCTCGGAGGAGCTGGTAATGACATTCAGCCGGCTGGCTAAGGAGCTGCGATTAGGGGATTGGAGAATCGCTGGAGCGTGGCGCTAAACCTTTACATGTGGAGCAGCTGAGAGACTGCCACAACCAGTGAGACCGAGCGATAAGCGACACCACAGGTTGGAGCCTAATGTCTTCATCTTTTCTAGGGGTGGGGCCAGAGATTATGTGTTTAGGCTGACAATAAGTAAAAAGGGAAGAAACGGATGAGAGAGAGCGAGAGAGAGAGAGCGAGAGAGAAGGCATTCGAGTCGTCACATTATCCCCGATTTGGCTACATTTACCCAGTAGTTACTCCAGCAGACCCTCTCTCTTAACAAGGAGAGACTGGCTGAAGTCATGTGAGTACCCGGACTGTCCCAAGTCATAAAACTCTCGTCCTGTCGTCACAGAAACACATCTCGTTACACTCTCATTTTTTTACGGCATTTCTGTGATGGATGTAATTCTGCTGCCATAAGCACCCTTCGCCTCTTTCCCCTGAACATCACGTAAATCCTTCTGACAAACCGTAATGGGTCTCCTTGCCCCTACTGTCAGCTCCAGTTTGGCCTGGAGCTACACGTAATGTTTGAACTGCAATTCCTAATGGCAGTTTGTTTCCTCTGGCTTAACAACTTGGACCACCAAGTTAGAAAAAGCGGCACTGTCTTCCTGGGGAAATTTAGAGCTGTTTGGAACCATTTTCTTTTCGAAGGATTCTGTCCTGTCGCACTCAATAGGCTGTCTACTGGCAGGGATTCTAACTTGCTCAGTCAGGTGTTTTCTGGACAAGTGACAGTGCAACTCAAAACAAATTGGGTCCGCTTAGTTTGCATGTAGCAACACAAAGGCTCCTGACATGCGATTTGGATGGAAAAATAGGGATCCATGTGAGGGAATGTGTCCTATCACCGCAGGTTCATTTAGATGTACTCATGGTGGCCTGGGAAGTGATGGTGAGCAAATCTGGCTCCCACTACATAAATGTCATGGCTGGTTAGCGATCTCAGACCAATTCTTGGAATGTGGTATAGATTTGCATAAACATATGCTATTACATGTCTCTGACAAGCAGGTGGATGATTTGATTAAGTATGTCCCTCAGGGCTGGTTCCACTGTGATTTCATGGCAGGCAGACCAGACCTTCTCTTCACACTCACAATAATCAAAAGCCATGCGCTCCACCTGTTGGAACAAATTGGAACTAATGGTAATTTCCCCATACAAGCTCTAGGGTCAAAGGTGGGGAGGCTCTAAACCATTTGTCTGGTAATGTTTGCTGATGTATTAATGGTCTTAAATTCAAGCTTAGTGCCAGACTATTAAAGCAGAAGGCACCCACACATATATTTAGCATTTCAAAAGGTGATAACCTCGAGCAACCAAATGTTTTCTGCATGATGGAGGAGTTAGGGAACACAGTTTGTGATTAATAAAAACCTCAGGCTAAATCATTGAGACTGGCCAGGTCATCTTCCACAAGCAGCCTGTAGGTGTGTTACCTGCTTAATTATCCTCCCTGGATCTGATAGCTCACGTTTTAAGTCCAGAGGGATTTGATAGCTACTCTAACAACTCCAGGCTGCACTCCACCCCACCCACACCATTTTTTCTAACGAACCTTTGTACATTGCTGATAAAGTTTTTCAAACCTCAAGTGACTGTGAAGTCAAGAGCAGATTCCGAAACCTTTTAATTATTTGGTTTTCAATAGTATCACAGATGGCACAAAAATGATACATTTATACTCATGGTCAACAAATGTCAGAGATTTGAAATGTGCCACTCTAAATGCAGGACAGATTTACGTAAAGTGCAAAGTAAAAACAACGTTTTGAGATGGGCCCTGATGATATCTCCTAGCTTCTTTTTCTTCCTCACCTTACATTCAAGCCTCTCCATGACTCATTTGCTGTCATAGCCAGTCTTCGACTGATAGTAATAGAGGGTCTTTTGAATGGCCCATTCTGTAGCCTGGCATCATGTTTCTCATTGGGCCTTTTGCCTCTTTCTTTTCAAATAGAGAATCCTGATTGGCATTCTACAGAAGGAACACGTATTCAGATTCTAAACCCACAAACAGTGTTTTCACTTCCTGAGTTAAATATCATACCTTTTACCTAAGTGGGCGGAAATTATTTCAATATACTCTGGTGGTCTTTTATATACGTTCAGACTAAACATTTTGACTGTTTCCTTGGTGACTTTTTCAATCAGTTCCTGAAATTGTCTTTCAGAACACCTTGTTGTGTTTGTTGCTATATATGTTGGACTCACTAATTACATTCCAGGCATTGACATACAGGTGGGACTGAGCACTCAACACCCAAAGTGTTTACAATCACCTTTAGAAACATTCAACTGAAAACCCAAAACATCAGAATGCGACCGGACATGGCATCTTCAAAGTCCGCTGGGCTAAAAACCACGCAGGGCGATGAAACATTCAACGCTGTGAGAAAATCATTTTCCCCCCCTCCTCTTTGTTGACTCTGCATCTGAGGACCGCTGGTAAGCGTCGAGGTGTTGAGAAGGTAAATTGGAAAGTACTCCGTGTGGGCTCGGTTGCCAATTCGAGTTGCGTCTAGGTTTTATCAGGTGTGCTCACAAGAGCTGGTAAATTGCAGGCAGACGTGTCTGATCATGGTCTTCTGATTCTGAGATTCTCACCAAGCTTTACGAAACGTGCAGGGTCTGCTCCAGTTGGATTCACACAGACAAGCTCATCCAATCAGAAACAGTCAGGATGTGTCCCACCATGTCATCACCGCTACAGTCCACGCGCTGTGTTTTGCATCTGATTGCATGCACTGCTAAAATAATACACCCAATACAGGCAGATGGTTATTTTCAGTCCACACATCGCATACAACAAACTCAAACGTCTCAAACCAACTCTTTCTCTTTGGTGCTAGATCCATAATGCATAGAAAATACTGTACGATACACATACATACAGACATGAAGAGTTAAACGGATTCCCTACTGTATTGCAAGACTGTCGTGTATGGGCCTGATAAGTTTCCCGTGGTAGGCATCTCTCCCTGTAGGCTCACGGCAGTGGTCAGCCACAAACCTCCATACTGTAATCCAGCCGACCAACCCCTTCGTTTCCCCATGAATTTTTAAAGTTCAATAAACCCTTTATGCCCACTGGTCGTACATAATGTTGAACATTATTATTTGATGGTGTCAGCCCTGGCACAATGTAACCGTGTACTCCGCGTTGTGTTTACAACAGTGCTAAGTGTTGTCGTTTGACCTAACGTTTGTGCATTACAGAGTGTGTTGCTGTTGGTGGATTGCCATAGTGTGAATTAGATAACATAGTATGTTGGCCTCTATAATATATATTTTTTTACTTTTACGCGTCTATCCTAACTGTAAATTTACAATTGGCTTTGATTACATTTCTCATTTTGATTTGATTTCCATCCGAATGTTATATGTTAATTATGCTTCAACATTTCTCATGAGCTTTTCACATTTTAGGTCATGCACATGCACACACACACACACAGACGGACACACACACACGGACACACACATACGGACACACACACACGCACACACTTTCCACCAGTCTTTTCCTGTGTCTTGTGCATTGTGTGGTTGTTTCTGTTGCCAAGGGCAGGTCAGCAGGGTGACTAATGATGCCTGAACAGAAAACATAGATGAAAAACAACTTTTCACCATTAATGAAAGATGCAGGGGCCAAGCACTTAATGCTAGGAGCCATGGTGACACTGGAACGCAACAACAAGCTCTGCATAATTTGTTCGATTATCTAAAATATCTGAGGATTGTGGCGGTCCTAACCTAGGGCACCACTCTGCACACTAAGCCTTGATGAGGCCTGGCGTGTGTGTGTGTGTGTATGTATGTGTGTGTGTGTGTGTTTGTGTCGTAAGTTCAGTCCATGACTGCAATCATGTGTAGTGCTATGCTGTGTAAGTGTGTGCAGTTCACAGAAGGCGTTGTTGAGTGGATGAGAAGATAACTGGTTGATTTCTACAATTAGGCCTTTAGACTATTTGGTAATAAAAATGACCAGTTGACCGTGACCACAAACAACTTTGGAAAATGACATTATCTATTACATTGCTACATTATCATTTACCAACATGGCCTTTTGAGATGTATTCTATCTGCAATAGACCATCCAGCATTGGAGATCAGTGGGGAGAATACTTTGCAATTCAACGAGAAAAGGAGCGGATACAAATCCTTTTTATTTATCGGTCTTATCAACTGAACCCTCCACCCTCTCTTTCCTTCATTCTGCCATCCCTTTCTCCCTTGTGAGTATCTCTTCAGTTCCCTGCTCCTCTACTGGAGGGCTAGGCTCCCATGCAGAGAAGCATCGCAGATTAGATCTCGGCTCTCTCTGTCTGCTAAGAGGACTGGAGGGTGAAATGCAAAACCCCCCCACCTCTGATCTGTGTCACTGGAGGGGTACTACTAGCCGAGGAGAGCGTGAGGGAGTGATGAGGTAGTGAGAAGGAGAGAGAGAGAAGGAAACGAGAAGAAAATCAACTTCAAACTTAGGTGAACTTGCACATTATTGAGGGAGAAAAGATAAAAGAACATAAAAAGTGTGTTTTTCATTTTTTTTTTCTCTGTTCCTGTGTTTGTAGAAGGATCAGGGGAGTCTATGTTTTATTCAGAGGAGTTTGGATGGAGGCGAGGGGTCCTTCCAGATGGTACGACTGTGCAGGTATCGACACAGCAAGCCGCAGTCTCCAAGACTACACAGCCAGCCACAGGATTTCACTCAGACACAGACTCATTCACTCCCTCACTCACTCGCTCACTCGTAAATATTACACACAAATGTAATAAAACACACAGTTCTCCTTCCTGTGTGCTCTGCACTCACAGTCCTGAGTCTTTGTGTGTGCTTAGGTCAGAGTGACATTTTTGAGTGTGTACGTGTGTGTGTGCGGGGGAGCTGACACTGGGAGTGTGGCATTCTGCTGCCAAAAGCTGGCGACCTCATTCTGTCAACGTTCCAGCTCGGCTGCCCCACAAGCCCCGCCCCCTACCGTCACAATGACTCACACAGACATACACACACACCACTTCGGTGTCCCGCAACACAACCTCACACTCCCCACCTCTGACCCAATGTCGCCTCTCTATCAGCCCCTCCTCACACGCGACACAGAACACCGACATTCTGGAACCCCCTGCCCCCCACCCCCCACCCTGAAACTTCTAAATCATTACCCTTAATGCAACACAACGGTCCAGCATGTCACTGCTGTGACCGCCTGCCTTCCGAGAGTCCATACATGTAAAGCCTTGGCCTTTTTCAACGACAACATCAATCCCCTAGCTTGACGTGTCTGCAGCCGCGATGCTGTGTGACTCTGGACTGCTGCATTCGTTCTGACTCCCTGCCTCCATGCCTCCCTGCCTTTAAGCCCTCTGGGAGGCCCTGACATTTGGTCTTGGGTGTCAGAATGGGGAGAGGAATGTGTCCTTATACATGTGACAGATGTGCGCTCAGTTGGAGTATCCGTTGTTTAGGGTCCTGAAGGGGGGTGGGGGGGAGGGGCAGAGGGGAGAAGCAGGGCGGGGCTTGTGGTTGGTCGGCTGAGGGTTGTGAGGTGAGGAGAGATGTTGATTAGATGGTTGTTACGATGATATTCTGTCGGAGGATGGTACACAGAAAACCTGCCTATCAATGGTGATGGGGAAACCATGCTCAGTCACCTCACCACATAGGCATGAGAGAGAGAGAGATAGATGGAGAGAGAGAGATGGAGAGAAGGGGGAGGGAGAAAGAGAGATGGGGGATGGAGAAAAGGGAAGAAAAAGAGGGAGAGAGAGAGAGGGAGATGGGGCAAAGGGGGAGAGAGAAAGGGAGCAAAAAGGGAGATGGGAGGAGGAGAGAAGGGTGGAGAGATAGCTAGTGTTGTAACAGTGCCTGCTGGCTCTGTGTTCCACCCCCTGGTGAGGTGAGGAAAGACACGTCCCCCCAGCACACGTCCTTATCCCCCCAGCACACGTCCTTATCCCCCCAGCACACGTCCTTATCCCCCCAGCACACGTCCTTATCCCCCCAGCACACGTCCATCCCCCCCCAGCACACGTCCATCCCCCCCCCCAGCACACGTCCATCCCCCCCCAGCACACGTCCATCCCCCCCCAGCACACGTCTGCCCAGACAACCACCTGTCTCTCAGCTGCAGTAGTCCCCCTATCCACACACACACACAGTCATAAACACACATACATACACACACATACAGTACACAGATAAACATGCACGTACATACACACACACACACACACAGTCATAAACACACATACATAGACACACGTACAGTACACAGATAAACATGCACTTACACACACACACACACAGACACACAGACACAGACACACGCACACGCGCGGACAGGAACACACCCACCTGTCGATCTAGAGTGTTTGCATAACCAGGTGGACAGCCAGCCCTCCGCAGAGCCCTGCACTGCTCTCATTTGCTCAAGTTATTGAAACCTGAGGTGGCAGAATGATCAAAGTTTGCAATCATCAACATTGCCTTGCCATCTGTTTCTCTGTGGTACCTGCTGTCTAGATCAAGCTCAAACCTGGCAACGCTGCTGAGATATTTTAGGGTTCCTGTGGGGGTGTGGATAGAAAAGCTTGTAGTTGAATTTCTGATGCTCCATGTGGTAAATAGTTCAAATGACTGGCAACACACAACTGACAACATACAGATCACTTGTCGTCTTGCCCTTGAAAATATATGTTTAATCTTTGAAAGGATTCTCGTGGAATTAGTGTGATATGCTCATATATTTAGCCCTGTTCATGTTGTGGAATTGTGAATGTGGACACTAAAAGGTCACCCTGCCTCATAAAATGAGATGGAGTTATGAGTTATTTCTAAAGTTGTTTTTTGATTCTGTTTCGATTTGCTAGTTCACTGGAGATGTGTCAGATAATGCTTACCCCAGATAAGGCCTCACTTGACGGTTATAAAAACACAGAAAACATCAGATAGAACTGAATGGCATCCTATCTTAACAGTTCTCATCATGAAGTTAAAGAGACCGCCAGCTTGCTTAGCCAGCCATTGTAATTAGTGGGCTGTGCTCTATTTTAGAAATGGATTTTCAAAGTAAACCGTCTGTACAAGCTGTTAGTTCTGGCTAATGATAATTAATTAGGACCAGGGTGGTACACCTGTGAAAACCACACAAGTTCTCTTTCCTCTCTCTTTCTGTCTTTACATTTCTCACTCTCTCATTCTCTTCCTTTCATTCTTTATATTTCACCCTCTCTCTCTTTGACTCTCGCTTTCTTCATATTTTGTATTCTCTGCCACTCTTTCACCTTCTCTCTTTTTCAGACTCTCTTTCTCCTCTCTCTTTCTGACTGGAGTGAACAATGCAGGAGTGACACAGATATAGAACATTTTTATCATTTCTTGAACATGAATAATGTGTCTCATTATTTACATATTTTCAATCTTTCCCTTAATCAACGGTATGCTGTATGAGAAATTGCTTTCAAACTAGAGACGGTAATTATGTGGTTTGTTTGACATTGAAAGAGAACATCATTAGTTTATTTCTCAGAGTGTACAATATGGGAATGTTTCAAAACTTTCCTCCACAAAGTACACGTTGATTCATATTTTACTTGGAATATAATGTGAAATATGCCACACTTTCTCTCTCTATTTGACAGCTATTTCCTAAATGCAAATGTATATATGGGGAACTGGCTGAGATGTTAATCCCAAACTGTCAATCAACTAAAATATTTCAATTATCAGCAAGACCAAGAGCTGGTCTTTGATTGGTTTTCCCCCAGACATACCCAGCACATTAATACACTCTTCTCTGTGCTGACACGCACATACACCCTACCTGTCTACTGATCCTTCTCATCATCTCACCATCTCAAGAACCAGCAGGGTACCAGGGAGCACTACGTTTGGAGCATGGGGGGGTGTAAAGAAGGATGAAAGCTTAAAAAGGAGGGAGAGAGGGGGGGGGGGGAAGAAAGATGAAATGACGAGGATGGACTGTGAGAAGGAGAGACTGCAAGGTCTCTGTCCAGCAGCCATGGATGCAGGGAAGAGACATTGTAAGTAGTGTGAACAGATAACAGATGGTGCAAAGTAAAATAAAGAAATAAACGAATGAATAAATCAAGTCCAGTGGAAAAGGACAAGCCAAGGTCTTCCGTGGACGACTGGTGTTTTTGAAGCTTCTTTTTTTTTTTTTCTCTCTTTCTCTCCTCCGCCCGGCGCCGCTCCTGGGAGACTGGAGGAGACGGGGGTGGGGTAAATGGTGTGAGGGCGAAGGCTGCAGGAGGGCACTGCTTCCTCTCTGACAGGACAGAGTTATCTCTCCGAGTGCGCCCCCTCTCATTCTCCCCAGTGACAGGAGGCACACGGGAGAAGATTAGGGGTGTGAAGGGCATTATGGGTCGACGAGGGCATCAGAGAGAGAGGGAGAGAGGGAGGGATAGAGGGAGGAGAGAAAGAGAGAGGGAGAGAGGGATGGAGAGATAGGAGTCAGAGGCATGCGTGTGAAAGCGAGAGTTAAATGAGACTGATGTGTTTCTGTGGGACTCTTTCAAAGAGCTCTACTTCCCTTCCCTCCCCCTCTCTTCTCTGGTTCTCCTTTCACAAGCACCAAAGAGGGTATAAAACATGTTGATGTTATCCCCCCACCCCTTAGCCCCCCCCCCAGGTAAAACAACAACGCTTTGATAAAATTATATGTTCGAGCTTCAACCTAAGTAAAAACCTATTGGGGAGTGTTGAAAGTGATAAGTGACACGCAGTGTCACCAAGCTTACGTTGTTTAATGAGCCTTGTCAAATTATGAGCATGTTCAATTATCTGTGATGACGAACAGAAGACGTGTTTTTGCTACATGGGTTTTCGTCCCCTTCTGGGCATAAACTGTGACTTGTGTTTTTAGTTTTGTGTGTGCGTGTTTAAATGTGTTAGAGAGACAGAGATACAGAGTGGGATAGACAGAGGAGAGCGAGAGAGAGCGAGAGAGAGCGAGAGAGACAGAGAGAGAGAGAGCGAGAGAGCGAGAGAGCGAGAGAGAGAGAGAGAGAGAGAGAGAGAGAGAGAGAGAGAGAGAGAGAGAGGAGAGATAAAAAGCCAGACAGAGAGAGAAAGTGTTTATGTTGCATTGAGTTTGTGTCCTCCTGTGAATGAGCAGTTTTAGTGTTGATTATTTTTATTTTTAATTGTATTTCACCTTTCACCTGGTAGGCTAGATTGAGACAAGTTCTCATTTGCAATTGCCACCTGGCCAAGATACAGCATAACAAATAAGACACATACAACATAGTCTCAACATGGAATAAGCAAACATAATAATCACAGTGATAACAATAAACCCCCCCCCCCCCCCCCCCCTCCCCCTCCCCCCTCCCCCTCCCCCCTCCCCCCCCCCCCTCCCCCTCCCCCTCCCCCTCCCCCTCCCCCTCCCCCTCCCCCTCCCCCTCCCCCTCCCCCTCCCCCAGTCATCCACTCTGATCGACCGCAATCAATATTCTAACGTGGAGGCCGGGGGGCTGTCATGGACCACACACACTCTCACACTCACACACACTCTCACACACTCTCACTCTCACACACACTCTCACACACACTCTCACACTCACACACACTCACACACAAGCCCAAACGTGATCAAACACTCTCACAAACAGACTGGATCATTCGCACCTCTGTATGGCTGCACAGGAAGTGTGCACCTAAAATACTGACCAATACGGGGATGCAGACAGACAGACGCACACTGAAACACACACTTAAACACACACACACACTTACAGAAACAGAAACAGACACAAGTGGACATGGATACATGGCTCGTGGGACTGCTTTGACATTTCAGTTCTTTTCAATCTGCTGGAAAGTACAGTCTGTTCCCCAAGGACCACTTCTTACACATTAATAATGTTATATATCACTGCTCATACAGCCACAAATCTCAACTTAACATGACACTCACCATCTCTCTATCGCATCAATATGTGAATGTGTGTGTGAGAGATATGTATGTGTGTGCTGTATGTGTGTGCTGTATGCGTGTACTGTATGTGCAATGTGTGTACGTGTACATTTGCATGTACAGTGTGTGTGTTAGTGCAGTGTGCATCTTCATGTGTCTATCTGTGTGTGTGCGTGCAGGCTGTGGCTGTTTGTATGTCTGTCTGTGTGTCTGTGTGTGTGTGTGTCTGTGTGTGTGTGTCTGTCTGTGTGTGTGTGTGTGTGTGTGTGTGCATCCAGTGGGCAGCCAGTGAGATTGTGCAGTGGCCCGCCTCTCACTTCCATTGATGTATCTCCAGCTCTGGATCCTTTAAGTGTCTCTCAAGCGTACACTGATTTATTTTGCATAGTCAAGGCCATTAGGAAAAGAAGCCAAATAATTACTTAGGTTAAACGACTGCTCAAACCCCACGTATAGCTGTTTTTTTTTTCTTCTCTGCACCACTCAATAATTCATGGATATGTGTGTTAACTTTTGTCTCCCGCCAGAAGTTGGGGGTGGGTGGGTGGGGGAGGGGGGAAGGTGGTGGGAGAGACAGTTGAAAGAACAAAGCAGGAACAAGCAGCCGTCCAGTTCGCAGCAGGGTGTGATGGATACAGAGCTGAACAGGAAAAGAGAGGAGATGCTCACCAGATAGACAGCCCAGGGCAACCACCCCACTGGCACGGTCGCACTGATCTCTCACCAAATCAATCCAAATCAGTCCATAGCATCCTTGCACAAGAGCAGGGAAACTGTCCAGCGATGCAGTTAGACCTCTGACTGGTGGTTATGTCCCTGATTTGAAAGTGAAATTGTTTATGGTTTGCACGGCCCCTGTGTTACCATAGTGAGTGTCGGGAACGTGGAGCATTTCCTGAAAGGTCAAAGGTCGTTACCGTCAGCAGGGCAGCTCTGCCTAAGGGTGCATCTATTTTTTTTATGACACACACATACTCTGTCTCTCTCTCTCTCTCTCTCTCTCTCTCTCTCTCTCTCTCTCTCTCTCTCTCTTACCCACACCCACACACACTCACTCACACACACACTATATCCACCATCCTAGCAGTACCTTAGGAAGAGGCACTTATGTGCTCTCTACAGGACTTTACAAGTATCTATTCATTTTTAACGTCTGCACACACACATACTGTACACACTAGAGATCTGCACCCTCTGAATAACTACAAAATAGTTTATCTTTGTTTTCCAACACAAACTTTTGTACATGCATGAAGTAACTCTTTAACGTCTTCAAAACAAATTTAATAATCTTTTTCACCAACATTCAACCCAGTGTAGTTACTTGTACAGTACTGTTATTAATATTATAGATCTAATCTTGGGGATTTATGTTATTCCGTGGGCGATTTTGCAACAAGGTTTGAGTTTAATGCGAAATGTCAGACTTTGTTTTGGCAGTCCACCCCATGGGATACTTAAACTGAGAAAGCACACAAACACACACACACACACACAAACACACACACACGGGGTGTCTCGGAGCTGTGGCCCAGCATGACCCTGAGAGAAAGTACACGCAGTCCTGAGATTCAGATTTATTTTCCCTGCTTTTATTTTTGTTGTCCTCTCCTTCACGCTCTCCTCCTCCTCTAGAGGGGCTCCTGCTAAGCGTTTGATCAATTACCCTCCCTGCCCCGAAGACTGCTCAGTCTTTACAACGTCCCTCCCTCCCCCTTCGCACACACACACACAATCACACTATCCGTCTCCTCCCATTTAACGCGTGCACACAGAGGACAAGGAGAAACAGTCATGGACACTTGAGGGAGGGAGGGGGTTGGGGTCCAGGACCCGGGGCCCAGGGCTGTCCACTCGTCCGATCACGGGTGACTCTCAGCGGGTCTGTCCGAGTGGATGATCGCATTAGATCCAGGCCGTGAGCTCCAGAGGCAGGGCGCCCCCCGTCTCCCAGCCCACTGAGGGGATTAGGAAAGGGGGGTCCTCCGTCTGCCATGGGGGCCCTGGAGGTCCACTACGGGGACAGGAATTAGAGAGGGATGAGTGGACACACGGGGAGGACTGCAGGCTTGGAGTGGAGAGGCCATGAAGGAGGAAAATGGTTTATGGTGGAGGGGAAGATGTTCGTTTTTTTCTATGTTCGATTCACGGGGATCGTATTACGATTTTGTGAAACAGAGCCTTTTATTTGATGATTGCGTCACTTCCTGTCTCCCTCATGATCCTCTCATGGACAAACACACACGTTTGTTTTGCTATTCTTGTGGGGACTCACAATTCAGTCCCATTCAATATTCCGTTGACGCTAACTTCCAACCCTTCCCCTAACCACCTAATCTTAAACCTAACTTTAACCCAAACATATAACTTGAATTTTAAACTAAAACCAAACCCTTGCTCCTATCACAAAAACCAACACACAATGTCATTCTAACACTAATTATAACCCTGACCCTGAAACCCCAAGGGAAAACACTTAAACTTGTGAGGACCAAGAAAACGCTTCTACAAGTTCACATTTTCCTTGTTTTGCTATTCTAAAGGGAACAACTGGTCCCCACGAGACCAGCTAAACAAGTCCACGCAAACACACACGCTCTGACAGGTCTATCTTCGGGCCACACACACACTCTTGTAAGAGCCGGAGAGCCAGGGCTTGTGTTTGTTTAGTAATTTCATGACTGGCTACCCCTTCTGTCTCCCGGGGCATCTCACTGACTCAGCAGGAGTGGTTTCAGGGGCTGTAGACTGTGTGTGAGCATGTGTGGGTGTTATTATTATTATTTTCACCCCAACCTTTTTTTCCCCTCTCTCTATTCTTTCAAAACCCCCCCTTCAGTTCTCATTCGCCCTTTTCTCAGCACTGACCACCACCTCTCTTTCTCCTTTCCTCTTCCCTCACTCTCTCCCGCTTTCTCCTCGGTCTCAGCACCCCCTCCCCCCCCCCCCTCCCCCCTCCCCTCGCCCCCCTCCCCCCGCCCCCTCCCCCGCCCCTCGGGAAACAGGCTTGTCAGTAGACCCATAAACACTTAGGCTCCACCAGCCCTTCAGCTGGAGCTACTTGTAGTAGTCACACACACACACACCTGCTTTCCTAGAACCGCTCAGTTCCATCAGACCTGGCCTTCATCTCGGCCCTCCTTCTCAGCATCTGTGTATTATTCACCGGCGTCTGACTTGTAACGCAAGGTTCGGGCGCGGCACGCGCCGCCTCAGAGTCGCCTCGGAGACACTGCCGTTGTCTCCACCTCCCCCCACCCCCTCCCCCCCACCGCCTGAGGCCCTGGAGCCTTACCACCAAATGACTTTTTAATGAACGCAGCTCGCGTCTGGCTCTGACGAAGCCGCAGCCTCGCTGCTGCCGCAGAGCTGCAGGTGAGGTGGGTTTGGCACGCGGAGGAGACGAGGGGAGGACGGGAACGGCACCGCCTCACCCCCCCCCTCCCCTCTCTCTCTCTCCTTCCAATCGTAGAGACGTTCACAATTAGGATTGCCTCTCTGGTCCCCATGGAGACCTCCTGCAGCGGAGACGTGGTTGTTCTACAAAGATTATTCCGGGATAATTTGGGCACCGGAGATGAAATGGGCAAGGAGACGAGACTGCTGGAACGGAGTACATGGGCAACGAACCTCTCAATAACAATATGCTGCTTAATGAGCACCCAGAGTCCTCAGGAGCGCGCGTGTGGAAACTTGGAAACTTGTACGCTTACGCCCCACTGAGGCTTCTTACTGCCAGACTGGCTGCAGAGTCAGAGAGGAGCCACTTCTAACCCAGACACACGGGGCGACCTTGTAGCGTGGACTCCTCTCAATCCACACCTTTTCCCTCCCCTCCGCTCCCCTCCTCTCTCCTCTCTTCTCCCCTCCTCTCCCCTCCCCTCCCCTGCCCTTCTCCCCTCCTCTCCTCCCCTCCTTTCGTCTCCTCTCATGTCCTCTCCTTCCCTCCTCTGTTCTCCCCTCCTCTCTTCTCCTCCCCTCCTCTCCCCTCCTCTCCTCCCCTCCTCTCCCTTCTTTTCTCTCCTGTTCTCTCATCTCTTCGCCTTTCCCCCCTCTTTTCCTGTCCTCTCTCTCTCTACCGCTCTCTCCTCATCTTCTTTCCTCCTCAGTGACAGAGTGATAGAGAGAGAGCAGACTTTGCCATTTGAGGATGATCCCACTCAACTAAAGCACAATGGAGAATCAGCTTCCTGCCTCATCCTGCAGGATTCATCCCTTATCCCTCTCTGGGATGCCCACCAATTCCAACCACACACCAGCATTCTCAACAGACTGGCGATGGGCTGCCCATCATCCCCACTCCTTTTTCATACTCGTGGCCGGTATTTACATTACATTTACATTTAGTCATTTAGCAGACGCTCTTATCCAGAGAGACATTTACATTTACATTTAGTCATTTAGCAGACGCTCTTATCCAGAGAGACATTTACATTTAGTCATTTAGCAGACGCTCTTATCCAGAGAGACCTACAGTAAGTACAGGGAGATTCACCCCGAGGCAAGTAGGGTGAAGTGCCATGCCCAATGACACAACATCATTTGGAACGGCCGTGAATCGAACCGGCAACCTTCAGATTACTAGTCCGATTCCCTAACCGGTCAGCCAGCTGACTCCCGGTCTCCCCTAGTCTCCATGGCGAAGTCTTCTAGTGTTCGTAGTCGTGTCACTGGCGAGTACCCCGTCGTTTTGACTGCCAAATAAAGGATTAAAAAATCTCTATCCTCCTTCTCCAACCAACCAAGTCAAATCGTTTCCCTTTATCCCTCTCTAATTCCAGCTTTTTGCCTTTTTTATTTTATTTGGCTCTTCTCTGGCACTCCCTCTTTCTTAGCCTTTACCTGAGGCTTTATCTTCAAGTTCCCTCATCATGAAAACATGTTCTGCTGTGGGGGGCATCTATCAGCCATTTGAACAGAAATAAACTCATCTATGTAAGTTTGACAAAATATCAACATCAAAAACAGCAGAGTATTGTTTTCTGTGTTGTGTTGCCGAGATTGGGGTACTTCAAGTGGTTGGTGTGTTTGCGTGTGTGTGTGTTTGTGTGTGTGTGCATGTGTGTGTGTAACGCAGGGCCACACGTGTGTGTTTTTCTGCATGTCCGACTTTCTACACCTGATCTAAATTCCGTCCAGGTCTTTTATAAATTAGCTTTCTAAATGCAACCTAGCTCGCAATCTTTTTATCTGTTCAACATATTCTGGACGTGAATATCTCATATTGTATACTTTGTCTTTGCAATATGGATGGTAATATAGTGGCAGACATATCATTCTGAAGGACCTGATCATCATTCTAGAACACGCCATCTCTTTACAAGGGACACTAATGTCAGCACAGACCAGAGAGAAGCACTGATGGTGAGTAGGAAGGGATGATTGCGGTTCACTGTCACTATCAGCAGAGACTCGCCACTCTAAAGGAGAACACAAGCTTTCTCACGCAAAATGTCAAAGCTCACAGCGTTGAATTACCATCAAAACTTTACAGAAACGTGGTGTAGTAGTATGGGTCATCGATGTTCTGTGCTTGTAATCAATGTCTCCATGCTACCGTTTCTTGTTGCTGAACCCTAACCCTAACCCTAACATCTTTGGTGTGGTTGGTGTGTCAGGGAGATCACATTTTCTTATGACAGCTATCAAAACATGCAACCTCTAAAACACAGGTCCAGATGTTGACCAGATCTTGACTCTTTTGTGTGTCCATGGGAAGATTAAAGAAGTCAATTAAATGTAATTGGTCAACTCAAGCAAGCAGTCACTTGAGACTGATGCTTATCTTTGCGTTTTACGATCTTTGCAGCACCGAAGAGTTGATATCAGGCAATTATTTTAATGACTTTAAATATACACCTCGAAAAAAAATACATAGATCCGGACTTTGGTTTCCTCAATGGTGGAAAAGGCTATGAGTACGTTTACCGATATATTGTGTTGGTTGGATCAGATTTTCTGTTCATCTCATCTCTGGCTGTGGATCTAGAATACATCTCTCCTGATTTCCATTTCAAACCCAGGACCTCTGTGCTTAGCTCTCTGCCCTGCCTCTGAGCCCTGCCTATGAGGGAATCAACCATCCTGTTCGCCATCAATGATTCACTATTACACTGTGTGTCAGGAATTGACCACCAATGCTGGGTGTGTGTGTGTGTGTGTGTGTGTGTGTGAGAGAGAAAGAGTTATGTGTGAAGTTATTTGATCTAGAGCACACTTTCTGTAAAGGCAATATGTTATGTCAGTGATTTTTTTAATTCATCCATGTGTTCTTGGGTGATGGTCCTCATTTATCAAGAAGTTCTCAGAAAGTCGGAAAAGAAGGGAAGAAGACAACAAAACAAACTGTAGGAGAGAAAAAAAAGGGAAAATGATTTATGTCAGGGTTTAGCACAGGGCAATTTAAAAACATTGAGCAGATAGTTGACAGACAGACAGGTGGCCACTAGCCAGTTTTGGAGTCCAACTGACATATTGTGCTGAGGAACTTTTACTTTGACAGACATTGTGATACTTTTGAAACAAAGTGTTAGGCTGAATCGATACCCACCAAGAGACAAGAATAAAGTCCACACACCTACAACATCATCTCTCTCTCTCTATCCATCTCTCTTTATCCATCTCTCTCTCTCTCTCTCTCTCTCTCTATATATATATATATATATATATGTGGTAATTAATTGGTGTCCAGCTGGCTGACCAGAGAGGACCATTATGGGGACTATGCCTCAGGGATAAAAGCACATTTGAGTAAGTGAACAAGGACAGGTGTGTTCGTCTGTGGTTTCAGCAGCAGCTTGAGTTTGTCCCTGCAATGTATTTATTGACTTCCTTGTAAAACAAAATTAATTTTGTTGTCCTCAATAGCATATTGATATACAGTACTACCTTCTAGCTCGTTTGGAAACCCTGTGAAGTGGAAACATCTTAGTTTTAGTGAACAGCATTCAAAACAAAATCGACTTACACATTTACATCTCTGTATTCTATTTTTCCCTCTCTTCCTCCCTCTGTTCCTCCCTCTGTTCCTCCCTCTCTTCCTCCCTCTCTTCCTCCCTCTCTTCCTCCCTCTCTTCCCCCCTCTCTTCCTCCCTCTGTTCCTCCCTCTCTTCCTCCCTCTCTTCCTCCCTCTCTTCCTCCCTCTCTTCCTCCTTCTCTTCCTCCCTCTCTTCCCCCCTCTCTTCCTCCCTCTGTTCCTCCCTCTCTTCCTCCCTCTCTTCCTCCCTCTCTTCCTCCCTCTCTTCCTCCCTCTCTTCTTCCCTCTCTTCCTCCCTCTCTTCCTCCCTCTGTTCCTCCCTCTGTTCCTCCCTCTCTTCCTCCCTCTCTTCCTCCCTCTCTTCTTCCCTCTCTTCCTCCCTCTCTTCCTCCCTCTCTTCTTCCCTCTCTTCCTCCCTCTCTTCCTCCCTCTCTTCCTCCCTCTCTTCCTCCCCTCTTCATCCCTCTCTTCCTCCCTCTCTTCCTCCCTCTCTTCCTCCCTCTGTTCCTCCCTCTCTTCCTCCCTCTCTTCCTCCCTCTCTTTTTCCCTCTCTTCCTCCCTCTCTTCTTCCCTCTCTTCTTCCCTCTCTTCCTCCCTCTCTTCCTCCCTCTCTTCCTCCCTCTCTTCCTCCCTCTCTTCCTCCCTCTCTTCTTCCCCTCTTCCTCCCTCTCTTCCTCCCTCTCTTCCTCCCTCTCTTCCCCCCTCTCTTCCCCCCTCTCTTCCTCCCTCTCTTCTTCCCTCTCTTCCTCCCTCTCTTCCTCCCTCTCTTCCTCCCTCTCTTCCCCCCTCTCTTCCTCCCTCTGTTCCTCCCTCTCTTCCTCCCTCTCTTCCTCCCTCTCTTCTTCCCCCCTTCATCCCTCTCTTCCTCCCTCTCTTCCTCCCTCTCTTCCTCCCTCTCTTCTTCCCTCTCTTCCTCCCTCTCTTCCTCCCTCTCTTCCTCCCTCTGTTCCTCCCTCTCTTCCTCCCTCTCTTCCTCCCTCTCTTCTTCCCTCTCTTCCTCCCTCTCTTCTTCCCCTCTTCATACCTCTCTTGTTACTCTCCACCCTGATCCTGGAGGTAGTGACTGTTGTCAGGGGCCGTGTGGCTGTTAGAGCGGATTGTTGAGCTATCGATATCTCCTCCCTGGTTTCTCCTCTCTCATATCCTCGAGGGACATCAGGGAAGGAGCGGGAAAATCAATTTCTCTTTTCTCTCCAACTTATTTTTTCCCTCTCTTTTTTCCCTCTCTTTTTCATCCAATAAAAGGTTTTTGGTCTCAAACCATTGGTGATGGTTTGACAATGACTTAATATTCAAATCTGGTCAAAATGTCCCCCCCAATATATTGGTATGAAAATATAAATACAAATATAAATGTCCTACACTATGACAGGCAACCACGCTTGCTGTCTGACATTATCATAAACATTTTAATTTCCCCCCCCCCCCCCAATGTTAACACCATGGCTATAACCTTGTGGTTTGGTATATAGACATGTCAATATATCTGTTATTTGATATTTGATTTCACTGTTACAGTAAAAGCACCATTTCTGCTGCAATATTATCCTCTAATTCCAACACCATATGGTTATTTTCAAGCTGCCTGTAGGTGTGTGTTTGTGTTAGTGTGTGTTACTGTGTGTGCGTAAACTGCATGCATGCGTTAACACACGTAATTGCTTGAATTATGTCTTTGACAGGTTCTCGTTTCTTCATCTTGCTGTTGCTTTCTTCTCTCCAGACGTAGCGTATTGATTCTCCTCAGCTCTCATTTCAATACTGAAATTGAAATGGATGAATGTCCCTGGCTGGGTCTCTGTAATATCATCATGAGACATGCTCTGAATTGTTGTGGTGGAATATTATAGGACATTGTTGGATATTTATATGAATATTGAGACCGATGTCCGATAAATATGTTTAAATTGATGGCCAAACAGAAAGAGGGGAGGGGATAGTGATAGAGAGTCAAAGACAGATCATTTATGGAATGGATTAGAAATCCAAACATTGTCGAGTGGACAGCAGAGAGTGGTTGGATACTGGGCCGTTACCGGGGTGACTTTGATTTGTTTGTCAGCTCGGGCCAATGTGGGCATGTGTGTGTATGTGTCTGTGCTGGAACGTTCCAGTCCTCATGGCAGTTTTAGAGTCAAACTCCAAACAGTGTGTCTTCCAACAACAACAGGTTTCTTCAGCAAAAGCTCGACAGGTACTGCTGGAAAACCACATGGTGTGATTCACCTCAGAGGGTGCGCTGGGTGAAACTTAACCCACCTGACTCGCTGTTACACTACTGTCATTTAGACCCCCTCCACTCCCCCCCACACCCCCCCCACCCCACACACACCCTCCTCATCCTCCCACCCTGCTGTCACATTCGACGCCCCCAGCATAGTGGAGCCAGCACGTGCCACATACAGCTTTGTGTGTCTTAGCAGGCAGCGACGGGCAGCCCCCCCCACAGCCCCCCCACGGCCCCCCCACGGGCCCCCCATGGGCCCCCTACGGGCCCTCTCTGTCTCTGATACCTGGTCTGGAGTCGGGAGTGTGTGATCTTACCCGCGGGCGATACACCCTCCTCGCTCCTCCAAAGCCGACAGCCGTGTGATAAATCTTCCCTCGAGTGGGCGGCCTGCAAGGCTGAGAAGGAGAGAGAGAGACGGACGTAACGGAATGCAACCCCCTTACCCTCCCTCCCCCCTCCCTCCTTCTCCTCTCCACCCCCAACACCACACACACACTCTCTCCAGGCTTGCCTTGCTCTTCACTTTCAGGAGTGCGTGACAATGGCTTGTGCACTGTAGTCAAAAATCCCCCTCTCTCTCCCCCTCACTCTCTCCCCCTCACTCTCTTTCATTCCGGCCTTGCTCAACCTTCCCCTCTACAGCTGTGTCCGGTGTAACCTTCTGTGTGTGTGAGTATGTGTGTGTGTGTGTGTGTGAGTGTGTGTGTGTGTGTGTGTGTGTGTGTGTGTGTGAGTGAGTGAGTGAGTGAGTGTGTGTGTGAGTATGTGTGTGTTGAGAGGGGGAAGGCGCAGAGACATCTGGGGAACAGAAACGTTCCGATTGGTCCTCTCCTCCACTATTCCCCCTGTCTATTTTAGTCAGGAAGGTTAAAAGGAGAAAAGACATTCCCTTTAATTAGAAATGCGGGATCTTTTACTTCCTACTTAATGAGGTGTGGTGGATGGGGATAGCATGTATGCTAACAGCTATCGTGAAAACTCCTCACCTGAGAAAGTTGAAGCCGCCCTGAGGGGGGGTGACCTACAAAGACTTCCTCCTGGTAGCGTGTGCCGTGGGCCTTGCTAGAGCATGGGGGCAGGCTGTGTGTGTGTGTGTGTGTGTGTGTGTGTGTGTGGGTTCATGTGTAGGCGTGAGTGTGTGTCTGTGAGTGTGTGTCTGTGAGTGTGTGAGTGTGTGTAATGTTAGCTGTTCATGCAGAACAGAAGAAAGGTATGCAGGGTGACCTGGGAGTCACGGTCCTGTCTGTGAAATGGGGAGTAGGTGGACTTGTCGATTCCTAGCTTGTGAAAGCACCTAATGACTCTCTCCGAGGACACAGACACACACATACTGTCACACACACACACTCACACACACAACGCTGCCCCTGGTTTTCTTCTTCCTACACCTTCATCTGGGTCTTCTCTAGACAGTAGGTCCTTGGGGACACCAGAAGGAGAGAAGCAGAGTAGGACTGGCGTTTAGGGTGTGTGTGTGTGTGTGTGTGTGTGTGTGTGTGTGTGTGTGTGTGTGTGTGTGTGTGTGTGAGTGTGTGTGTGTGTGTGTGCGTGTGTGTTTGAGAGGCTTATCCCTATCCTCACCTGTCAAATTACAGCAGGTATTTTTGTCAAGGTGAAGACAAGGAGATCTATAGCCAGAGAGATTTGAGAGTAGAGAAAGAGTGGGAGAGCGAGACAAAAAGAGAAAGAAAGAGAAAGACAGACAGAGAGAGCAAGTGCCAGATTGTGTGTGCGTGTTAGTAGAGAGGGAAGTAGATAGCGATAGAGAGATGGTGTGTGTGTGTGTGTTAGTATGAGAGGGAAGTAGGGAGCGATAGAGAGATGATGTGTGTGTGTGTGTGTGTCGGGCAGTGAAAGACAGACAGAGGTGTTTTGACAGTCGGCCTCATCCTTCTGACACATTGGAGAATTGACCCTAACTCAGCTCACTTTACAAAGCAACTCACTTTCCCCTCCCCTCAAAATGTGGAGAATCCTGTCCATCAACCATGCGAGATGCCCTGTTTTATTATCCAACAAAACACCTCCCCCCTCCCTCTCTCCCCCTCTCTCCCCCCCCCTCTCCCATTCTGATCTCAGCCTTCTCTCTGAAGGGAGGGCCTTGTCAGAGCGATGGGGAGGCGTCAGCTGACTGCATCTGTGTCTGACTGATTGGAGGGTAATTGTCTACTTTCTGACATGACATAAATAACACACATACACACACACTCCTGTCTACTTCCTGGATGCCTGGTCTCCGGCGGAAGCGTGAGGCGTCATGTTGTGACGGCTGGATCGAGGGCTGGGGGCGATTGGGGGCGATTGGGGGCGATCGGGGGCTGGGGGGATCGGGGGCTGGGGGGATCGGGGGCTGGGGGGATCGGGGGCAGGGGGGATCGGGGCAGGGGGCGATGGGGGCTGGGGGTGCTCTGATGCAGAAGGGCCGCGTGTTTGTTTCGCCTCACCTCGGAGAGATGAAGACGTCTTGGCTCACCATCATTCAGAAAAGTTCCGGCAGGAGTCGATGATTGATGCTAGTTTGCGCTCGTTCACCCTAAAAATATAAAGAAATCGGAACACTTGGTATGGAGAAGATCTGTGTCTGTGATGCTGGGGGCTGAAGACTCGACTGGAAGCGTGAAGAGGGCTGGAGTGTTCACAGTTAGGGGAGCAGCTTTGTACGTCTATGACGTTTCTCTCTCTCTCTCCCTCTACCTCTCTCTCCCTCCCTCTCTGCCTTTACCTCTCCTTCTCTTTCTCCCTCTCCCTCCCTCTCTCCCTCTACTTCTCTCTCCCTCTCCCTCCCTTTCTCCCTTTACCTCTCCCTCT
Organism: Hypomesus transpacificus; assembly: GCF_021917145.1. Taxonomy (NCBI): domain Eukaryota; kingdom Metazoa; phylum Chordata; class Actinopteri; order Osmeriformes; family Osmeridae; genus Hypomesus; species Hypomesus transpacificus. The sequence continues at coordinate 41,331 of NW_025813866.1, forward strand.
CTCTCTCCCTTTACCTCTCCCTCCCTCTTCCTCCCTCTCTCCCTTTACTTCTCCCTCTCCCTCTCCCTCCCTCTCCCTCCCTCCCTCTCTCTCCCTCTCCCTCCCTCTCTCCCTTTACCTCTCTCCCTCTCCCTCCCTCTCTCCCTCCCTCCCTCCCTCCCTCCTCCCTCCCTCCCTCCCTCCCTCCCTCCCTCCCTCCCTCCCTCCCTCCCTCCCTCCCTCCCTCCCTCCCTCCCTCCCTCCTCCCTCCCTCCCTCCCTCCCTCTCTCTCTCTCTCTCTCTCTCCCTCTCTCCCTCTCCCTCCCTCTCTCCCTCTCCCTCCCTCTCTCCCTCTCTCTACCCTCTCCCACCATCTCTCCCTCTCCCTATCTCCCTCTCCCTCCCTCTCTCCCTCTCCCTCCCTCCCCCTCTCCCTCTCTCTCTCCCTCCCTCTCCCTCCCTCCCTCTCTGTCCCTCTCCCTCCCTCCCTCTCTCCCTTTACCTATCCCTCTCCCTCCCTCTCTCCCTCTCTCTCTCCCTCTCCCTCCCTCTCTCCCTCTCTCTACCTCTCCCACCATCTCTCACTCTCCCTCTCTCCCTCTCCCTACCTCCCTCCCTCCCTCTCTCCCTCTCTCTCTACCTCTCTCTCTCCCAGGCAGGGGGAGAAAAGGGCGGCCGAGGAGCGCTCCTCAGGAGCCCCCCCCATCAGTGCAGCTTGGCCCTCCTATTCCCACCTGTGGGAGAGAGGTTGAGAAAAGCTGGTGAATGATTTATATGTGGTGGAGCTGGCATATGTCTGTGTATGTGTGTGTGTGTTTAGGGTGGGCTACGAACGCTGTGTGTGTGTGTGTGTGTGTGTGTGTGTGTGTGTGTGTGTGTGTGTGTGTGTGTGAGAGAGAAAGAGAGCAAGAGAAAGAAAACTAGATTATTCTGATCATGCAGGACATTGAGTTCCCTTCATAAATCCATTGACCAGAGATGAAAATGAATGAAGACAATGACAGAGCCACAGTTAAAGTTGACAGAGCATGGGTATACCCAAAGCCCACATTGTGCTCACATGGATCTTGGGTTAATTGTCTTGTCGCTGTCCATACATGCAGTTTGGTGAGGTTGTCATCGCTGAGGAAAATATGACTGATTGCCAGTGCTTCTCTGTCATTAGGGCAGACACAGTGCAACTGGGTGTCGCTCTGCATAACATTACCCTTTCATCTGCAGGTCGATCATACACACACACACACATATGCCAGAGTGTGGCCTAATTTCTCAGAAAAGCCAGCTGCCGTAGTTATGATCCATGGACCCTAGGGCAACATTTCTGCTGTTTGTAATATCCCATCATATTAGACTGTCCACAATGTGTGTGTGTGTGTGTGTGTATTGATGTGCAGTGTGAAATTGTGTGTGTGTGTGTGTGTATGACTGAAGCCCCACAGTGTTGAGGCAGGGGGCTGGTGTAGGACCATGTCCTAACTGTCTGGTAGTCCTCATGTTCATCTCATGAGTCAATAGCACACACAGCAGGATCTTAGTCACACCGTGTTACAAAGTCAAATAACTCTTTATGATAGGGTCTACAATGAAGAACACAATCCAAATCAATAACTCGAAAATGTGAGGCGAAAAGATGAAAGGCACACTGAGGCTGAACAGTTAATATGACACAGTGACACACACTAATGTGAATAAACACATTTCTGGCATACATTACAGTAAAGGATTAAACACACCCTCACACACATGAACTCACATGCCTACCGACACAAACACACACACATACACACACACTCTCTTTATCAGTCTGCTAACGTCTTCCCAGCTAGAGGGAACCAGTGTCATTGAGTTCCTGTGTGGAGCCAGTGTTGAACCTTAGATCATGCGTGCTACATGATTGACATCACAGATGTGCATGCAGTGTGAATATCAATAATGCTAACATTGATTTCACGGCCGTCACACAGCAGATACTGTCGTGTAGGACGCTCAAGGTCAAAATCATTTGTTTTCCTCTGTGTGATGAAAGGGTAAATATGATATATTGTATGTAGTTGTAAATATGATACATGACTGCTGTTTTTAGCAACACATCATACCTGCCTCTAAAGTGATGTAAGGTGAAGAGCTAAAAATTGTATTTAAACTTCCTTTCATACCTTGTGTGCCAATTACATAGATGTTGTTTACAATTTTTTTTACTGGAAATAATTTATAACGTCAGGACTATAATGTATGACAAGTGTGTTTATGTCTATTGTATGCACCTTCCTGCCAAAGCAAATTCATTATCTGTACAAACTTTCATGGCGAATAAATCCCATTCTGATTCTGATTCGGTGTGTCAAGATAAAGAATGGGATTACTAATTTTTGGATGGATTTTTCTTTAAAACACATACGTACATTCTTGGGTGTCAAACTGTGACATGTTTACCCAAAACTTTTTGCCAAGTTACAGTAATGCCAAAGCTCTATCTTGGTAAATAACTGCAGTATTTGCTTACCTTGTTCAATGTTGTTCCTCTCTAATACGTGCAAAGTCCTTTTGTTTGTAGGTAAGCTAGCTGTGACCCAATGTTTAAAGAGGTGGAATTGTTTCGGTCTTGTCACCTTTTGTATTAGGGGGGTTTGTTTGCTGCTAATTAATGATTGGACCCCTAAGGATGGGACGTTTGCTTTGCACACTATCTAAACATCCTTTAAAAAAAGGCAAGCTTGATGACACAAGAAGAAGGCGACAATTAGAAGTCGCATCCTCATCGACAAACACATACACACACACAGATACACACTTGATGTGTCTCAGGGACTTGTGCTTACAGCACCACTAGCAGTCTGCACACACACACACACACATTTACTCACACAACCACTGTAACTATTCTCAACCCGTACCTAACCAGTGACGAATTCTTCCCGTTTTCTCTGACAATCTCAAATCTTTCAGTTTACTTCTCTGTTCTACCTTCCCCTTATCTTTTGTCGTGTCTCTGCATCTCTAGGGGGAGGTTTGCGCTGACAAGTAACAAGATGGAATCCACAATTCACTAAAGTCACTCGCTTTTACCTCCAAATGTCACCACGAACATTCCCAATTCCCGTCTGAAGTTCTACCTGTCAGCTTCTCTGCTAAATTGTGAGTCTATCCTTCTGTCTGCCTGTCAGTCTGTCTGCCAGACTGAAGCTGATGCATTATCTACAGAACCCCCTCTCTCCCCCCCCCCCCTCCCCAACACTCTTATACAGTCCCTACCATGAGTCATCGTGAATTGAATGGTCTATGATGCTGGAAAGAGAAGTAAACCCAGTACCTGTGATTACACTGTTGCAGAGATGGGAAGTAACAATGTTTCTGGTAACAGTACTTTCTGACAACCTTTTACTAAAACACTAAAACAGGTAGTAGTAATGACTACTTTTTGATTTAAGTATGTCAGAGCCCATACTTCTTTACTTGAGTGAAAAAGTGTAGTCTGTACTTTTACCAGTCTTGTACTGTAAACATGAGTATCTGTACTTGAGTGAAGGACGTGGGTACTTTTGCCATCTTAGTTCCACACAGTCAGTCATCTGAGTCATCTCAGACATTGTTGTCAACTGAATTGTGTCATTTCATCCCAGTCAAAGAGTAAACTGTCCTTGTCGTCTAATCACATCAACTCTACCCCTCTCCCCCACCCCCCAGACACTTTCTGCTCCACAAAAATCCCACCCGCATTAAATTGCTGTGTCATGCGTTGTGTCTTGCAATATTGGGTGTCTGTCGTCTGACGTGTGCTGTAATTGCCGGTGTCTGCCACAGCTATGGTTAGGGGGACAGCAAAATGACTGTCCCCTGAGACAGCCTGCCCAAGCATAGCTGATCCACACACTGCATGCAGGCTGGCTAGGTGTCTGGATGCATGCCCACACAAGCACACTCCCACACACAAAGATTTTTTTGAAAAAGGGAAATCAAAAGAAGGAAGACAACCCAAGAGGGGTTGTTGCGGGAAAGGAGGAGGGGGGGGTTGACGTGTGCATGAGCAAAAAACAGGATCAACTAATAGAGAGAGAGTATCAACAAGCGTCACCATGGTGACAGAGGTCACTGTGTGACTTCTTTCTGAGACAGAAGCTGGATCTGTGTCAGCACTCTGTGTTAACCGCAGCCCCTCAGATGTGTATACACACACACACACAAAGGCTTCATAAACAAATACAAGTTCAAAAGCCTACAAAACTCAGTTAGGAAGGAGAGCCGTGAGGAAGTTTGTTTGGGAAACGGGAGACGTGCCGAGAGAAGGAGAGAGGGAGGGAGAGAAGGAGGGAGGGAGAGAAGGAGGGAGGGAGGGAGGGAGGGAGGGAGGGAAAGAGGGAGAGGAAGGGAGAGAAGGAGAGGGAGGGAGAGAAGGAGAGAAGGAGAAAGGGGGGGAGAGAAGAAGAGGGGAGGGAGAGACGGAGGGAGGGAGAGAAGGAGAGGGAGGGAGAGAGGGAGGGAAAGAAAGAGAGGAAGGGAGAGAAGGAGAGGGAGGGAGAGAAGGAGAGGGAGGGAAAGAGGGAGGGAGGGAGAGAAGGAGAGGGAGGGAGAGAAGGAGGGAGAGAAGGAGAGAGAGGGAGAGGAGAGGAAGGGAGAGAAGGAGAGGGAGGGAAAGAGGGAGGGAGAGAAGGAGAGGGAGGGAGAGAAGGAGGGAGAGAGGAGGAGATGAAAAACATGACAGGAAGACGAGGACAAGGATGCCCTTCAGAAGGTTCTCGTCACGCTGTGCACAGTGGCCCGACACAGAGCCAGAGAGCGAACGGAAACAGAAAGAGAAACGACAGAACGAGAGAAAGGAGGGAAAGAAAACAGGCCACCGGGTTCTCCTTCCATCCCCGTGGAGGGGTGGTGAACCTCTCATCAGCTGACGGACATGAGGCGGCCCCTGAGTCTACTACTGTCCTCCACCTGCTCTCCCACTCTCAATACCTCCCCTCTCCCACTCTCAATTCTTCCTCCACCTCCTCCCCCACTCTCAATTCCTCCTCCCATCCTCTCCTCTGTTCTCCTTTGACCCGCAGGCTGCTCGGATGATTGGCTGTCTTGGGGGGGGGGGGGGGGGGGGGGGGGGCAGGGCTAGTATGACAGAAGTGAGACTGAATGTGTTTGGTGTTTGTGAGATTACTCTGTAAGGAGCCACTGCAGAACAAGAAAGGGTTTGTGTGTGTCTCCAAGATGATGAGGAAGGTGAGGGGATCTTTGTGTGTGTGTGTGTTTGTCTGGGAAAGAAGCACACACACGCAGACTTACACACACAAAATGTACGCACGTACAAAGCTGTCATCCCCTGTTTTGCTCATTCTCATTGGAAAGTGGCAATACAGGCAAGCTATGATCTCATCTATTCCTTTCTTGGCCAATTAAAATGAGAACTGGCACAGGAAATGAGCAAATGAGAATTTGTTTTAGCCAATCAAAACACTTTTCTCTCCAAAATGCAATGTGTCAACATGGCCCACCGACCCAAATGAGCATTGTGTACTTGCGGCAGACACCGTCCCATCAGACTGTTGTCAGCCCATCATGTGGGAACTGTCCAGCCAATAACGGCAGTCTAAACTGTCCAGCCAATAACAGCAGTCTAAACTGTCCAGCCAATAACAGCAGTCTAAACTGTCCAGCCAATAACAGCAGTTTAAACTGTCCAGCCAATAACGGCAGTCTAAACTGTGCAGTACATTATATCGTTCAGGCAGGGCAGTTAGCAGCCAAAGCAGTCATCCAATTAAACCTGAAAGGTTAGAGGTAGTTTTTTTCGCCGTTGTTTAGATCTCATTTATTTCCATTGGCATCAATCTTTTGTAAGTCAACAATGCTATGAATCGTTTCTGATATCATTAGCTACTAAGTGCAGAATTTAAAATCATTTTTTTTCCACACCACAGCCGTTGAAACTGACTCACTCCCCCCCCCCGTTTTCTCACTATGTAAAGCAACTCTAGAGCAAACAGAACTTCACTTCATTTCTATAGACCAATTATCACCCTACGTCACACAACTGTCAAGCAGGCTCAATCGGCATGTGGGTTGCAAAAGACGAACTTCTCCCCGTTCTATTACTCTTGGAGTGTCGTTCAGGTCATCATATATCTCTGGCCACTGGATTGCAGGGCTTGATATTAACTTTTTGAGGCTCTTGGCCTTTGGACAAATAAATTTACGTTCACTTGTCTATGCACAAAAGTCACTTGACCCCGATACCCTTAAATAGCCTGTCCAAGTGATCGGGCAAAACTAGCCTGGCTAACGGAGGTCGCTTTCTCAGGCAAATGACGAATGAAACAGACAGGTTAAAGAAATCCGAGATTCTTGCTATCTTCACCAGACTCGTATCTACATTAAGAAGTCCTCGACGTTTCTAGTGTAGAATGGAGTGAAATACAACATTGTGCACACTGCAGTGAGCGAGTCTGACTGAGGCTAACGTCAAAACAGTGTAACTGGGATGTAGTCTCACTCAGATTGCCAGTTTAAACAAATCAGAAAAATAATCGGACCAGCTGACTAAAAGCAGAATTCCCATATCTCTTTAAGCTGCCCTGCTCGACTTTTAAATGTAGAATTGACTGTAAAAGTGTAAAATTATGAACTTTGTGTCATGACGTGAAGACATGGTTGCCGCTCGACTATGCGGTCTGTACCGGGCGACATTCTCACTCAAATTTCAAGACTTTCGTGACCCAAATCAAAATTCTGATGCGACAGATCATTGGGTAATCGCTTTCTCTCCTACAGGCATGTCCTCCTCGACGCTTTTGGTCTTTTTAAATCGAACTATTTGTATTATCCTTGTGGTCCTTTTGCCATTTAAAATGCTATCCTTTCCCGGTTTTCTGCAGCCACAGTGCGCGCGCATCCCGATTGTTTACAAACAAATAATTGGTCTATTAAATTTGTCTGCTAGCTAAAGGTTTCGGGGTGTCTTTTCACAAGTTGTATATCATCTTGATCATCTCAAAAGCTTTAGAAGATTACCCGGAGCATTACAAATTCATTTTGAAAACATGAAATGAACGGTAAGCCTTTCAAATGCAGTCCAATCCCTTAAATAAAGTTATTTGGTGTCGGTGAGTATCTCATTACTCAACGGCTAATCTGTTCTCTGTAAAAAAGCATCTGAATCTCCACTCCTGAAATTTGTTGCAGCAGAAATACATCAGTATCATCCGTCTGTGTGTTCTCCACTTAAGTGCTACTTTTCAGCCACTTGATTAAAACCCTGCGTCTCTGGTACCTCGCTGCACTTTATACGCACGTCTTATCTCCATTGCTCCATTTTCACCTTTAATACAAACAATCAGGAAACGTAAAGAGACTTAACTCTAAATGAAAGACCCACACACTTCTCTAGGAAAACATCCCATTTAGATCTCGTCTCCGACTTTGTTGTTTGCTTGTGAGGGGAAGGAGGGCTGTTGTGTCCTGTGTGTGTGTGTGCGTCTGTGTGTGTGTTGGAGAAAGAGAGTGAGATAGTTTGTGACTGTCCTCACTTCACCCATCAAACCTGTGTGTGTGTGTGTGTGTGTTCGTGTGTGTGTGTTCGTGTGTGTGTGTGTGTTTGTGTGTGCCGCTAAATGCTGGCAATGCAGAGGACGGAAAAGATTCAGAAGTACTGTCACATACCTCCCTTTGTCTACACGTTACAAATCACCTCGACCATCAATAATACATATCCCCATCTGCCTCAGGGGCTTTAGCAACTAAATACCCTTCAGTTAGGGATGGCAGACAGAAGCCCATGTGTAAATTTGCCCCTCGTCTTTGAGGAAACAGCCGGGTAAAAGACAGGCGATAAAAGCCACCATTAAAACAGCATTTAGACCTGCTCTGTTTTAATGAAGACAGAAGATGTATACCTCTTGAAAGTGTGAATTGAATTTTTTTTTTAAAAAGAACTTATCCGTTTGGAGCCCGGAGTGTAATCAAATCACTCATTGGTCAGGCAGGAAAGAAAGGGGGGGAGGGGAGGGGGGCTACCAAGCTACCAAAGATGGCCACTGCGCTGTGGTGAAGTGTGGGTATGTGCATTCTTCCCAATGTATCACCCTGTGTGTGTGGTGACTCCAGAATTGTAGTCGGGTAGCCAGGAGCAGAGAGGAGGATGTACATTATATTTCATTAAGTCCCCGGTCCGACCTTTAACCTCTCTTAGTACTTCTCATCAGGCTGGCAGAATCCTAATATCAGTTTCTGTCGCTGCCTCCTCCGCCAAGGACTGTGGTGTGTGTGTGTGTGTGAGTTTGTGTGTGTGTGTGAGAGTGAGCGTGCCTGTCTGCACATATAGAGTAAAGGGAGAGGGGCATACAAACTAGAAAGATTGGAACGGCATGGATTTCAACTTTCCTTCAGGAGATGAGCGAGGCGAGGCGGTGTAGGAGATGGGGACCAGCTGATAGGGATGTTGAGGTATGCGGGCGAGGTTGGGGTCAGCAAAAAAATTAAATGTGGAGGGGTGTGAGGGGGCTTGCAGAGGGATGTACGACTGGGTGAAGTATTGGGATAACCTGTTCTTAGAGGGGGAGCAGCAGAGGAGGAAATGTTGATTTGGGACATTGTGGGGCAAAAGTGCAGCATCCTATTTATTTCAGAGACAAAACTGCAGTCTGGCAACCAGGGGAGAGCAGGGAGAGTACTCCTGGCATGCCGTTGTTTTTGTAAATGGCCGTTACGGCTTGGACGGTCTTGAATCATCACTGCAGACAGGGCTTCATTTTGGGTTAGAAAATGGCTTGGGAAGGCGTTCCATCACCGGAATGGGTTAGCCGCCATGGGAAGCAAGGACTGGAATGAGGAGACTGAGAGTGAAAGAGAGGAGAGATGTAATCAGGTGGGGGGGGGGGGGGGGGGTCTGCAGGGTCGCACGGAGGGGGTGGACGAGGGTCAGAGGGGTGAGGAATAAGGGCGGTGAGCGTGCAGTCATGCAGGCGGCCGATAAGGCTGCTAGCCACAGCCAGCTTATTAACCGTGGTGACAGCTTATTCTGAGAGAAGACCACTGTACTCCTGGAATAAGGAGCTCCAGTTCGGGGGAGAAGCACCTGAAACCGCTGAGAAGTGAAAACAGAAGAGAGGTTTTTTTCTTCTGAGGGGAAGTTTGTATCATCAACATGATGTCGATGGATTTAGGCTATATATGTAAACACTACACTAAATTCGGCTTCGGCTCACTTTCATTCACTTTACCCTAGATAATGAAAGCTAGTCTCAAATTGTAGGACTTTCCTAGGCTTAGCAAGCTAATCTTCAGTTGGTATTAAAATATGTTTCAATTCCAGGAAACCAATTATTTGATATTCAACATTGCTCACTAAAGGCAAGGTAGGTACGTTTTTTAACCTAACAATTCTGGCTTGGGTCAGAAAGGATTCCAAAATCAGATGACAGACTAATGTGATAGGAAGATCATAGCTTTTTAACGTCACCTTTTTCCCTTGAAGCAGAGTGCGAACTACATAATGACAATCGGGGGGGTCAACCACTTCTCCAGAGCGTAAAGTAATATTTACAATTACAGGTTAGCACGATATATAAACGTATCGACCCTCCTGACCTGTTGTTTTTACCTCTTTTGGGGGGTTAATTGTTAATTAGGGGGGTCAAACCCCCCGTGATTCAAACCCTGCCTTTAAGGGGTGATTGTCATCAGGACATAATTAGGTGAAGGAACTGACAGTCAGAGAAGTACCAGGCAACAACCCAGGACTGTTAAGTGTCTGTCCGCCAGGTCAGAGTTTGGGGGCAGTTCCAGCGCTATTCATCCCACCATGGGTAGCGGGTTCTGGGGGCGATGGGTGATGGTGTCAGTCTTCCACCTACTGGGTCAAACACTGAGGCAATTTCTATTTCTCAACGCCAAATGAACCCTCCCCCTGCAGCCACCAGTACAGGACGGTGTGTGAATTGTTCCCAGTGGGGTGACACTACTGACACGAGTCTCATTCCAATGTGGTATCTAGGTTTGGGGTGCCAGGACTGGATATCAGACAAGGTGGATTATGAGGGTTCTCCAACTGACTTGTTTATTGTTGTGCAGTGGTTCAGGTGAAGCTGTCCTTGTAAACCTTTAGAGGTCATTTTGTTCGGATCAAGATTTTTTGACGGTGATGAGACACCTATGAGGTCAAGTGGATTGACGGTTGTGGATTTTGGCCTGTGTTCTTTTTTAACCTCTCACACATGCCTGACAAACACCTCAGGCTGCAAGGTGTGTGTGTGTGTGAGAGAGAGGGGATGCTACTGCTGCTTCAGTACTATTGATTTTTTTAAATATAAACTTTGATCTTCTTATTTACATTCTCACTCCCTGTCTCTCTCCCAAACACAGACTCATACTGTGCAAGCTACGGTTGTTTCCAACAGCAGGTTATGTGTATCACTCCTTACTGTGTTAGTGAATAATAATCCCTGTTGTTGAAGGCACTGAACAGTGAAAAATCCAATGTGATTTGAAACACCTCCAGTCACACTGGGAGCCCCATTGCACACCTCTCACTCTCTTTGGCGGGGGGGGGGGGGGGGGGGGGGATTCTTCTAGAAGGACTGTTCATTTCAAGGAGAATTATTTTATTTTTGAAACCTGTTTGCAGAATTGACCTTTTTTTCAAAGGATCCTAAGGAAGTAACTGTAAAGTTTGGGTCTGCGCATTTTGTACAGTTAGAGTACTGTTGCGACTCGACTTGCGCTCTGTGATTGTTACAGAATATCTTAAAGAACTTACCTCTCATCAAAGGTGAGTTTCAAATGTTTTTTTTTCTCAAAAGAAAATGGAGAGCAGAAAGGAAAAGCACAACCATAGAGAGAAAGCAGAAATGTGCATAGGGAAGGAACTCGTACAGTGTGAGATATGAAAGAAATCCTCATTAGTAATGAATCAAAGAACTGTTCATGGTTCACTTATTTCAATTACCTAGTAGCAATTCTATTGTCTTTCATTCCACTTTGGCTTGCATTCCACTTTGGCTTCTGTAGTGTAAGAACAAGGCTTAGACACGTGAGGCTAATGTGTTTTCTATGTATGGAAGAGAGTTCTCTCTGTAGTTTTTTGAACTGTAGGCATGGCATTAATTCAACACTTCTCCAAATCTTTACTGTTATAAAACAATCACATTCTTTGTTTGTGGGGACCTTCTCTGTGTGACCTAAGAACAACACAGGTGAAGTCAACAACAAGGAATGTTCATCAACAAAAGAATGATCGCTGTGTTGTGCCTGAGAAGAAAATAAAGAAAATAACATTCTTCGTGAGCCAGAAGTGGGCCAATGCCAATCTGTGTGTTGTAGCCTGTGCGACGAAATGGGACTTGTGATGCCAGCCAACCTGGTCCCCCCCCATCACCATCGGAACATGGGCACTTCCACCCTGCAGGCCTCCATGGATGGGGTCTATTTGGTCGTGCCTCAGAAGGCTGGAGAAGTGGCGTTCAGGTTAGCAGGGGTTGGGTCCGAGCAGCGTTTAGCAGTGTAATTGCAAGTGTCTTCAGTACAGAGCAGTGGTGATGTACACCCTTGTGTGAGTGTGTGGGTAGGGTTGCCTCCTCCTCTATAATCAATCCCTGTAATTACACTGTCGGAGGGGTCCACCAAAACCTTAATCAAGCCATGAGACACGAGAGAGAGCAGGAGGGAGAGAGAGGGAGACGGAGGGAAAGAGAGAGGGAGGGATGGAGAGAGAGAGGGAGGGATGGAGAGAGAGAGGGATAAAGAGGGAGGGAGGGATAGAGAGAGAGAGGGAGGGAGGGAGGGATGGAGAGAGAGAGAGAGAGAGGGGGGGGGGGGGGATAGAGAGGGAGGGAGGGATAGAGAGGAATAGAGAGAGAGAGAGAGAAAAAGAGAGGGATAGAAAGGGAGGGAGGGATAGAGAGAGGGAGAGAGGGAGGGAAAAAGAGAGAGAGAGAGATAAGACTATGGGCATTGCTCCCTTGTCATCCTAATTGCATGTTTTTGTGTGGCTGCCTCTAAACAAAACATAAATACGGGGGACAACATCCTGCGTGTTTCTGTGCGTGCACGCCTCACATCCTCATACGTGTCTACTGAGTGCTCCCTGGCTGGCGTACGTTGAACACAAGCCGTTAAACTTCTAGAGGGTGTGACGGTGTTGTGAGAGGGTTAGTGAGCCAGACGCGGCCTTCCAGTCTAACTGTGGTGGACTTGCTGCGTGTGCACTCCAGAGCGCTTGTGGCAGTTTTTGGAGGATGGCCTCTGGGTCATCTCTCTCCTCTTGCCTCACTTTTCATCATACCCCACAAACACCCACAGGAGGTGACAGTGCAGTTGGTGTTCAAACTAAATCGTGTTATTATTTTTTTCCTATCGTGTTTTTTATTCTTGTTTTTTATTTTTTTGGGAAGGAAGGTGGGGGGGGGGTTGAACTAACAATTATACTGTCTCGGATTGTTTGATAACATCTCAAACAGGCAGAAAGTCACAAAATGTCAGGGTTTATGAAGCAGGTTACATGGTGTAGAGAAAGACGGGAAGAAACATGACTCAAAAAGGTGGTTTAGGGGGACAGTGTGTGGCTAGGTGAGTGACAGCTGCTGGTCAGCTAATTGGTTGATGTTTTGTTGTGTGGTAGAGTTGCCAGTGTAACAAGCACACTGATAGGATCAAGTCTTCAGAAGCGAGGTGCAACCCCTCCTGCCTTCCCTGCCACCACACACACACACCCCACCACACACACACACCACACACCACACCACACACACACCACACCCTCACTGTCGATCTCTACTCTGCTTTGGTGGATCCTCTGCGTGTATGTTTCTGTGTGGGTGTTTGTGTGCACGTGCAATTGTGAGTGCGTGTTGTCTGTGTGTGTGTGTTTGTCAGAGTACATGGGCGTGCTTGTGTGAATCTCTGTGTAGTCGTGTGTGTTTGAACGTAATGTGTACGCGGTGCTGGTTCGTGTACTGCTTTTGAGAGATTTTGTGTTATTTTGCCCTGCAGTAAAATGCAGTAAACAAAAAAAAGAATGGTGTACCGGCATGTTTCACTGTGCTGCCAGTAGTGCTGCTTGTGTAACCTACTGTTTCTGTGTCAGTGCCCAGCTGATGAGGGAAATTGCAACAAATTGGGTTCTGCTACTCGCAATCTGACATCATTTCCATAAGGACAGCTGTGGCCAACCACAGGGTACTATGGATGCGGGGAGAAGCTCAGGTGCCGACAAGGCTTTCATAGTGCAAAAGACAATTACACTGAGGGTTTCAGAAACACATGCAGACACACTCACACATGCAGACACAGTGCCTTCTGTATTTAATTCACGCTCTCTGTTTCTCTCGTGGTTTTTGTTATGTATGTCACACACAGTATCAGACTGGTTTTCGTTGCTAATAATGAATGTTATCCCATTGATCGCTTTTGATGATTTTCATTCACACTCCTCTGTCATGGACACCCTTTTACTGCTTTGCGTGCGTCGGCAAGGGGTTAAACAGATACAAAAACATGTTTAAAAGGTCAATTTACCTCCGTCCTTTTAATTGTCATACAAAAACGTTTGAAAACAAATGACTGAAAGACTACAAATCCCAATGGGGAATGTGCGATTAACAAATTGTGTCATTCTCATGACTGGTCTTTTTTTCAAGGCCCTCTCGCATCATCTGACAGTAAATCAAGGTGGCAATTCGTCTGACAGAACTCACCTATAGCAGTCTGGTAAAGGAAGTCATTTCCCTGTGGATATGCCATAGCAACTCATCCATCAGTAATGGAGTGAAGACTCCATGTCCCAGGGGGCCGTTGGAGTCAGAGTGTGCCTCCAGAGCATGAATAATTTAACCTTTACAGGAAACGGACAGACAAGAGCTTCATTCACCAATGTACCCATCCAGCAAAGTCTTTCATCTCACTAATGTAATTGATATGTACAGATCGGCAGCATGTTTGCAATGACACTCATATACACACACAAACGCACAAGAGGTGCCCAGAAAAAATGCAGAAAGACATTGTACTCTGCACACAACATTAAAACCTATATGACGCCTCAAGTGAACAATTTCAATGGTGGGGGGGAATTTCTTTCTCTCCTCTGCTGAGTTCTGTAGCCGGGCTGGCATGTTGACACTACAGTCATGTCGATGTGACAGATAGACAGGAGGGAGTAGACAGACAAATATTGTGTAAGAAGAAATGGAAAGAGAGGAAAATGCTTGAGAAAAGAGAGAGGTAGATAAGGGAAAATTTAAAAAATGAGTGTGGGAAAAAGAGAAGGAGGAAAGATACAGAAAGATGGGAAATTTACATTTACTCATTTAGCAGACACTCTTATCCAGAGCGACTTACAGTAAGTACAGGGATATTCCCCCCGAGGCAAGTAGGGTGAAGTGCCTTGCCCAAGGACACAACGTCATTTGACACGGCGGGGAATCGATCCGTCAACCTTCTGATCACAACCCCGACTCCCTCACCGCTCAGCCATCTGACTCCCGTATACACATAGAGATATGATAAATAGAGAAAGAGAGAGATCAAGACAGAGGGAGAAAGACAGAGATAGAGACAGTAGGAAGAGGAGAAAATGGCCCCTGGACACGTTTCTGACTCTTCTCTTCCCTTTCTGCTCTGCTCACTGGTTCTGACTAGATGCAGAGCTCCAGATACTGTAAGAGGATTTAGGAGGGGTGTATTTCAGCTCCCAGTCTCACGCTAGAAGATATATACCAAGATAAGACCGATATGCTTCCAGAGAGAGATTTATCCGCACACACACAAACACACACACACCCTATCCTCACCTCACTGCTGTAGTTGACGTCATCCTGTACATATTTTCCTGCAAATGTTTCTATTCACGCCTGGTTCATGTTATTTGCCTATTTTTGCGGCCTGTGTGTACCTTTTCAAAGCAATCCCCATGCACGACTACATTTTACTCCAATCATTTTCAAAAAGCACTACCCCCTGCAGAACCTCTTACCTCGCTGTCTTAACCATGTTTAGTTGGCCGGGTATACATTACCAAGCCAACACGGAATGTTATTGCATTGTGAGGTCTGGCACACAATAAAACCTCCATTCAGTTCTTTCAGAACTTCTCTGAATAATTTAGAATTGGAATGGTTGGAACAGACAAAAAAAAACACAAACGCAAACAAGATTCATACCTGACTATGCTGTCAATGTTCCAACGAGAACATGAATGTAGTTGTACTTCCCTGAATGCTGCCATGTGAAGGCGTGATATAAGCATCAATGTACTTGCAGATGCTGGACTTGTAGACAAACTCAAGGCCTGATGTTTACAGTACACGCCAGGCATGCTGGAATCTAAAGTAGTCAAAAAGTATACATTTTTTGGGGCTATTCATTAGGGTCTTTTGTGTGTCTTATTTCGTTAATGAAATTCTTGACACATGACTGGCTAAGCTACTGTCCGTTCAAGGGCAAATGTTGAACTATTATGACCACTCTCAATCTCATTTGAATTCCAATAGCGAAAGAATAGAATAAAAGTGAGTGTGTGTCTGGCTCACTCAGGCTTAAATGCACTAGTTAAGTTAATCGCTTCCACCAATTTCAGAACCCTTCATCACACACAACACACACAAACACACACGGAATTACGCCCAAGAAAAGGGACTATCTCAATTAAAACAAACTTAAATCTAATACCCCCCCACCTTTAATGAAGCGCTCATGAAGAAAGCTCCAAACCTAAGGAGACATGCGGACACTCCAGAAACACAGCTGTTGCTAGGAAACGGCAAGTCTCAGAAGTCTGGACACCTTGAAGATTCATTAAAGCCTTGTTCTCTTTCATTTCCACTAAATATTTTGCACCCTCCCAACACACACACACTCTTTCACAGGGCTAATCTGTGCTTCTCCTCCAGTAGGCCTCTCTACTGTGTGAGGTGTGGGGCTGAACTTGATGACAATGGTCCTGGATCTAGTGTGCAGCAGAGGTCACACTGTGCAGTTGTATTGCCATGACACCGAGTACATCCTGCGCTCCAGATATTCTTCTAGAAGATTCCTCCACATAAAAATGAATCCCTTTTGTAACGATATATTTTTTTTTAATCATACAACGTACAACCGTTCCGTTGTAATAGTACGAATTCAATAGGAGAGGGCTGTGGGTTGTGACCATCAAGACTCTAAAATATGTATGTAGCTGAAGTTAATTATTACTGTTTTCTGCCACGTATGTACTGGGGTTAACAGAGCAAAGATAAATCTTAATAAAAATACATATTATTATTTGAATGGCTTACAAGGTTAGATTATGTCTATTATTTACTACTATGCACTATCACACTGAAGACACATTCATCATTTTATGTGGGAGTTGTAATTTTGTGCCTTTGCCTTAAAGTGTAAACAGTGACATAGCAATAGCAGAGCTGTTGGTTAATTTTGTAAAATTGGGGTGAAATGTGGGACAAACCATGTCATATGTACGCACCTCTAACCCTATACTGCTAAACAGTCAACAACACCATTCCAAAATAGTGTCGCTCCAAAATGGCAGTGTTGTCACAACATATACTTTTGGGTACGTTAGTTATTCCTGGAAAATGCGATATGAGACTCAAACATGAATGAAAATCGTAATACTTATTTTTTCACAGAAAGACAGTGAGAGAGGGATTGTCGACTTAAATTAACCTGCTATCACAGAATTAAGCCATTTTATATCGTGTTGAGTCTTGTTCTACCTGTAGCGGTGTGATTTTACACCGCAAAGAGTTAAACGGCTGGCTGCATTTGATGTCTGGGAACGTCCTTGAGATTGAGCCATTACTGTGGAGTACGTCAAAAAAAGTGTATGTCGTCTTTTCCTCTCTTTTCTCTGTAGTTTGTCTCTCAGCATGTGGTCCTGTGTGAATGAATAGATGTTCATGTTCGACTCTGTGTGTAAAGATTTATCAAGGCATACTGTTCAGTGTGCGTGCGTGCGTGTGAGTGTGTGTGTGTGAGTGTGTGAGGTGGGTCTGCCTGTTCCTCATAACCACTGTCATTCTGTCATTTCCCACCCAGCACCCAGGGGATTGCATTACCTTTTCTGTAATTGCATTATGCCTGCCAAAACTAAATTGTGGTCTTTGAGCAGATTGCAGTATTTCATAATACCTCAAATTGCTCCCCTTCACCCTGTGACTCTGTCTGTCTCTGACTCGCTGGGTGAGATTGGGCATTTCTGATTATCTTTGTGATTGCTCAGTGCTCAGTGTCACATCATCTCAAATAGGCCGATTTAGTTTGCACTCGGTTCACGGAACGACTCCCACAAAATCATTCTTCAGTCACTTTCCTTCTCAGCTGTAACCTTCTGCAACCAAGTTACAGTTTAATGGTTGTTGACAGAAATGAAAGCATAAAAACGAGCCACACATGGGTCTAAAATGCTGCTAAAGAAAGCTTGTTATATTGGGGTGAAGTTGCACTAGATCAGTATTTTGGGCTATCCGACAATATGAGCCAAAGCATTAATTTCTGAATTCTACAGCGTCTGCCCAGTACACTCATCTTGCACACTTTAATATTTATGAATTCACTTTGTAAAAAATAACAACATAAAAACATTCTAAAATGCAAACAGTTAGGATAGACTCCAACCTGTTTCCTAGCACCAATGATCTCAGGAGAGAAGTCTTTGAAGAGGTCAAAAGAGCTTGATGTTCATGTTTAGTATGGATTCTTTGTCTCCTATTCCGTAAATAAAGAAACAGCGTGAACATATTTCTGTTAGAATATAACTTTTTGATCATGTGTTGACCTCTCTTTCTCCCTTCAAGGTCAGGGGCAGATGGAAAACAAGACACAACCTCTTTCTTTTAGCTTTTTGCCGATTGTTCACTCCACAGACTCATTGCAGGCATCTTGTTTGATTCAGACTGGGAGAAGGAGAGAACAGAGAAAGGGGATTAAGAAACGGATTTTAAAGCTGTGTGTTCTGAAAAAATCTGAAATGTCGATTCAGTCGTTTTTGGTATTATTCTCCTTATCGCCAACAGCGACGGGGCTCATTGTGCCCCCTTGCAGAGAGACCTCAATTCAAAGCGACTTTGCTAAAAAGCGACTGTTACATTATTTTTCTTTTCACCGTTTGTCTTGTTTTTCGTTTTTTTACACTGGCTTCAATAATTTCAGTCTCTTTTTGACCTTCCTTTTTTTTTCTCCTTATATTTTGTCATGAAACTCCGACATTATCCTGTGACTTTTTTGGCGGCTCTTCTCCCAGCATGACCGAGCATTGGTCTGCCAATGGATGGGAAAGCTAGATGTTTTATTTAGATTTACATTGTCATTTTAGCAGACACTCTCATCCAGAACGACTTACAGTAAGTACAGAGACATTCCCCCACAGTATGACACATAGACCAACATCTCAGACCAGTCTATAATGATATACACAAGTAAATTAATACTGACACTATTATTTAAGACATGAGGAGATCTATATTTCTTGATGTGTCTTTCAATTTAAGAACTGTGCTCCTCTGAGAAAGTAGAAATCTCCCTATTAATAAAGCATATTTGATGGAGCATGTTATTTTAATATGCTATTAAACAGCTCGAGGAACACTAATGTGTTAAGAAAATGGATTGCCTACTTGTTTAAGAAAAAAAAGATACTAAATTAATAGCAAGGACCATGTCTGAATAATGGTGCTGAGACTTTTTTGGTAGTGGAGTACTCTAGGTCTGTGCAAATGATTTGGGAACACCTACACTTTGCTTCTGCTAAATGAAATGAATAAATGAATAAATGTACAATATATTACTTACACTATAATTTACTGTGTATGAGAACTACTGGGAAAGTTGTCCTTAGTAACACTAAACTAATGTTTAATGAATACATTCCTTCGACAAATGCCTTATGCATGTACGCACCCACACACACACAAACCAGGGCATCAAAGAGGAGCTGTCAGACTGTGAGTATCGATGTTGCTCATTAACTATAGGAACAACCCATTGTAAGGTGACTTCCTAGATTTGTTGACAACTCTATAGTAGTAGTTACAGTAGTAGTTACATGCTGACACTTGTGCAAATCAGCTAATGTCAAGTTCAAGCGATGAAAGTATGGGCTGCATCTAGAATTGTTTATCTATCTACAGTATTCAAATACTGATTTTATTTTGTATTGTATTCTGCAAGAACTATACATTTAAAAGTATTGTAATTTGCACTTAATTCTTATTATGTACGTGTTCAGTGTGTGGGCATGGGTTTCTGCACCACTGAAAAGCAATGACTAAAAATTTTTTTCCGTTTCAAGATAGTCCGAGCAAAACCTGTCAATCTCAGGGAAGAGGGAGTGCAGCTATTCTCTTTCTTTCTTTCACTCTCTCTCTTTCACTATCTCTGTGCCTCTCTCCTTTACTGTATCTCCCTCTCTCTCTTCCTCTCTCTCCCTCTTGTCCTCTCTCTCCCTGTCTCTCTCTCGCTAACCACTGCCGTCACGTTTCCTAGGGTTAAATCACCCTAATACATCTCATACACCCCTCTTCAATCTCTTTCTTGTTCTCCACACCCATTTTCCTAGCCTGACGTTGTTATACTCGTAATTCTAGTCAGAATATGAGTTTGATAACTCTCCGTTGGGCTGTGAGTATGGGGCGTGTTTCAACCGAACTCGTAAAACAAATTCCTCTTCGCTCAATTGGATAGACCAACAACCAATCAGAGCAACGTAATATGTTGTTTGTTGAAAACAAATTCAACCCAAGCGCTCTTTGGTGACGTGGTTGATTACGTTACTGTTGATCATCTGTCCATCATCGTATAAAGCCCGCCCTGACAATTTCATTGGTCCGAACAGCTCCTGTTCGGACATAGTTTTTCCCCAACCAAGCTTCCCCAGACCCAACTTCGCGACCAAATTTGTTTTTGTGGGCGGGGCTAAGTCCATCTCTCCATCTCCTCTCACTCTCTTCCTGCCTGTTCCTTACCGTGGCTTTACACAGGCATCACGCCAGCATCCATACTGAAGAAAAAAAAAGAAGAAAAAAACTTTATTTGCAACAACAAAAAAGTCCAAAGCACAAGATACAGTAGAAAGCATTGTGCCTCATTCATGCTCATGAATCACGTAGACAAAATACTGCTTGAGATGTTGATGTTGTGGTGGTTGTTGTGATATGCGACTTTCAATTTCAACTTGCTTTTGTGTTTGGCAATGAAACACGGTCTGTGTCGGCAGCACTAGAGGTATATATTTTTCAAATGAAATGGAGTCCTGATCCAGACAGCAGCAGAAGTGAGGAAGAAGGTACAAAAACTAAATCGGGTTGTAATACTTATATGTCGCATCCATTGAAAAGATGAATACTCCACACACATACATGAATCCCAACAACCCTGCCCTTCCTGGCCCCCCGTCCCGCTCCACACACACACACACACACGCACGCACGCACGCACACATACACACTCTACAAACTACAAGGGCATTTTATAACCTGCTTTAGATGATGCGTCAATGTCATAGCTCATTGTATGCAAAAGCTTTTGAGTAAATATCCAGATCCAG
Source organism: Hypomesus transpacificus (assembly GCF_021917145.1). NCBI lineage: Eukaryota > Metazoa > Chordata > Actinopteri > Osmeriformes > Osmeridae > Hypomesus > Hypomesus transpacificus. The sequence continues at coordinate 61,828 of NW_025813866.1, forward strand.
AGAAAGGGCTTGCGACGTCACTATGGTTTCTTGAAAAGCTTGTATCAATTGACATGCATGTTTGCTTGGCCTATCAGAAGGAACTTCTTATGAACGAGCCTTGACACCGATGTTGCTGTGAAATCCCATGTAGGTAGACATAGAGAGTGCTCTCATGGTTTCATCCTCTCTATAATAAATTCAAGTACTCACACCCACACACACCCTGTATCGTTTCCTCTGCCTGTCTTATTATTCAGAACTGCAGCTACAAATTTTATATTCTTTTCAACCCATAATGTGGAAGTGTGTGTCCTTTAATGCTTGTGTGTATGAAACGCATATGGCGCATACCTACTGTATATTATATACTGCATGTTACACCAAAAACACCCTTTCAGATCACCTGCTTCAAACGTGTTGTGATGCAAGGAATGCATGCTGCCTAACAACCGGAAACATCACACACACACGGGACATCTGCCCGTGCACCGATAGAGGCTCTGATCCATTCCAGACATCCAGTCAACTGAAGGCTTCTTAGTTTCAACGGTTGTTTTTCCTACATCACAAACAGAATCACATCTGCACCTCTGCTTGTGAGTCTGTGTGTGTGTGTGTGTGTAACTTTACAGACATTTCATAAGAAGCGTTACATACTTCTGCCTGAGAGGATACCATTCATCACACAGTCGTTTTTGAGAGCAAAGACGAGTAATTACTTTTTCTATATAAAAAAGAAAAGCTGAAAAAATGCAGGGATTTAATCCATCTTGCTTCTCCCACAAAGCTGAGCGTAAACACTTCATCTGAGACGCTTTGATGAGAAATGAGGAAATGAGTTATGACTCTTATTTGAGTGGTAGTCTTTTCTCTTCTCCCACTTCACTCTTCCACGGGTACTCCCTCGCTCTTTCTCTCCCAGGCATCACAATGGAGACCCAGATCCAGCAGGGGGTCCACATTTTCTCAATTTCATTCTCCTTCTCTTTCTCTCTGTTTCCCCCTCTCCCTCTCTGTTACCTTTTTACTCCATCTTTTTGTATTCTTCTCATCTCTCTCTCTCCCTCTTTCCCCTCATCCTTAATGCTTCTCTCGTCTTCTCCTTTCCCTTCTCCTCCTCCTCTTCCTCTTTGCTCGCTTTTTCTTCGCCGTCTGACGCTCTCCTTCGAGGAAATGGCACCCATCCTATTTCTGTATGATGGCTCCATGCTCTGCTTTCACAGTCCCACCCGCGTCTATCTCTTCCTCTCCCCCCCCCCCACCTCCTCCTGCCCCCCCCCCCCCCACCTCCTTTTAGCCTGTCTCCTCCCCCCCCCCCCCACACCTCCTCCTGGCTCCTTCCCCCCCCCCACCTCCTTTTAGCCTGTCTCCTCTCCCCCCCCCCCCCCCCACCTCCTCCTGGCTCCTCCCCCACCTCCTCCTAGCCTGTCTCCTCTTCCCCCCCTCCCACCTCCTTTTGTCCTGGCTCCTCTCCCTGTCTCGATGAAGGCATGTTGCGCTGGCTGCCCCTGCTCTCTGGGCGTTTCACCCTCACCAGCGGCTCCACTCCAGGCACTCGTCACGCTCCCCTAAACCCACACAGCCTCACCCCTCCCTGGGCACCGTCCCCCTGCCCCCCCCCCCGTCCCCCCTCCCCACACACACATACACCTCTCCCTTACTTCGCCACCCCAACCGTACCCTCCCTTCCTCTCTCCTGCTCTTCCGTTTTGGATGGCTTCCTTTTCTCTCTCTCTCGTCTTTACTTTTCGTTTCCTCGGCCTGAACGCTCTCCCATCCCTCCCCACGGTGATCATTCTTTTCCTTTCTTTTTATGCTCCGCCTTTCATCAATTACGCTTCATCCTCCCCTCCCCCTCCTCTGCTTCCATCGGCTCCCATGCTGGAAGGCTACTCAGGCCTCCAGTGGAGTGGGCCTGGCAACCGAGCCAGGGTCTGGGCCAAGAGCACTGGGCCGGGACCAGAGCACTGTTCCTGGGAGGACCGCGGCCAGATTAGCCCCTCTTCAGCTCAGCACTGGAGCTCTCAGACACTCCCTGGGACCCATCTGAAGGAGAGGAGATTAGGAAGCGAGACAGAGGGAGGAGCTGATTAAGACAGTAGAGATTCTGACTCCCTTTCTTCAGAAAGCGTGTGAAAATTGGATAACCGATTATTTTTTTTAATGTCCAGCTTAAAACTTTGTATTAAGTAGAACTAATAACATAATGAATTGATTTGTATTGAATTGACAAAATACGGCTTTGGAGAGGGTGGTTTTAAAAAGGATACTCTTGCTATCTTGTTACTAAGCAACTGGTACCTCAAGGTATCAGATATAAACCAGTGACCGCACAAGAACGATGATAAGCTTTAGTCTCAGCACAGTTAGGTGATAGTAGTAGATGTACAGGAGTTTCTACAGGTTATTTGAAATATTTAGTTGTGTTGTAAGCTGGAGAATTCTGACATTTTGTCATCGAACACGACTGATTCAGGACGGCTAGCTCTTTGTTGCAAGGCTGTTCTGTAGCCTTCAAAGGTAAATGTTTCATCGTTCAAGACGATATCTGTACAGTGTGAGCACTGAAATGAAGATGAAATTCAACCTGTTCTAACACACTCAGGGGTATACTTCACGTCACGTCCTACTATATCTATCTACTCATGGCGATGTTTGTTGCTTCCTCCATAAAACATTCATGAGCCAATACACGTCCCTGTCTGGTTTCCATACCTCTCACAGTAACCAGTGCAATATGTACTAACTGCGCTGCATCCTGCACGGGAAAAATACGAAAACTCCCAGAGGGTCTTTGGATAAAACCGCAGAATCAATAGACGCTAACAAGGCTAACCAGACCCTTTGCTGTGTGATAGCTCTCAGCATGCTCCATAACCTTCAGAACCGCAGCCTTTGTTGAGTTATGATAATGGATCACGGTTTAGCTGGGGGAAAACACACACAGCAAAAAGTGAGTCAGGAAACTCGGCCGCTAGACAAACGCTTTCCACGGCAAGCTAGCTAGCTCCGTTATCATTACACTACTGTTTAGGCGTCGGCATCGCACAGCGATCGATGATTGTCGCTTAATATCATACCCTCGTTTTGAATATGTTTTGATCGACCAACAAGCACCATCTGATCGTTTGATGAGTTAACCCCTCCAACAGCACCTGGGGTTGATCAGCTTAATAGAGCTCTCATCAAGCTTTCCCAAGACGTAAGGGGGGTTGATGGCTGAGCGGTTAGGGAATCGGGCTATTTATCAGAAGGTTGCCGGTTCGGTTCCAGGAGGCGTCCTTACGTTGTGTCCTTGGGCAAGGCACTTCACCCTACTTGCCACGAGGGGAATGTCCCTGTACTTACTGTAAGTTGCTCTGGATAAGTCTGCTAAATGTAAAAAACGTGTATAAAGTATAGCATCCTATGGCCATGAATGTGATCTAACTTACTTTACTTACTCACTTATCATAATTTGAAAAATTGAATAATGGTTGTGCTAGCACCAAACTCTAAACTTACTGAGGCTACAATCAAGCAGAGCTGGTTCATGCAGGGGGACGCGAGACATAGCGCCTCATTAGCAGCGCGTCACTGGCAGCGCGTCATATCACGCTGTAGGGGCACACCTTCTTAGCAGGGCGGGCTATTTAATCAGGATATCGCTGCGCTCTGCTTTGCAATGTTGTGTTGTACCGTGTGAATAAAGTATCTAGTAAATACTCTACTGAGTCCTCCTGCCTGAACCATCTGCTGACAGTCATTTAGTTGATTTAATCGTTTGAAGGCAAATATTGCCACAGTGGCATTTCAATGTTGATACGTACAACAGACGATTATTATGCAAACTTAACGTTTCATTCACACAGGATCAGAGACATACGTTTTAATACGTTTTTTTTTTTTCTTTTGTAAGGTTTTGCAGCAAAGAAACTAAACACTGTTAACCTTTTCATGAGTGTAATTTCACCGGCGTGGTTAGGCTTCAGAATCTCCTTTCATCCCCTTTCAGAGAACAGTGTGATCTTTGATGGGTACAGTAACTACCTAAGATCCACTGTGTTTCAATCAACCCCAAGGACTTCTAAGTTTAAATAATTGCATCTTTGACGGGAGCGGACGCAAGCATAAAGCAAGACAGAGCAAGAGGACAGGAACTGGAACGTCTTAGTCAGAAACTTCAAGAACAAAACATTAGTCTGACAAGTGTCTCTACCTCTTTTTCTTACAATGCGAGAAAGTGGAGAAGAAGAAAGAAAGAAAGAGAAGAGGAAAGGTGGTACATTGCTTGATTGTTATCCGAAAGATAGCAGGCACTCAAGGTCATATATAATTAGAGGTGTTTGAATGAAGACTGTTTGTGCGCCATTCATGAATGGCACTGTGCAGATGCAATCAAAGCCTATGAAAAGCCAAGGTTCACCTGGGAACTGTTAATTTACATGGGAACACAGACGATGTCTTCTTTTAAAACTGTACGCTCAATTAGGTGCGTGGAGAGGGTGGGGGGCACTGCAATACAGGATATGACTACAGTAAAGGTTTTGGCCTTGCATTTCGAAGGCCAACGAGGAGAGTTCAGTTTTTCAAAGTCAGAAAATGTAATCACTGGAGAACAGCAAATGGAGCTAATAGAACGCTACAACATTGTTGATTTGACTTATCTCCACAACGTTTTATCTGTAACTCTCCATATTTTCAAGACAGTAGTTTTCCAATGCGATACGACCATTCTAATATTCTTCTGTACTCGGAAGAGACATGACGTCTGAACTGAAGTTTTATTGCACACTATTTAATTTATTCCTTTCAAATCTGCTGATTTCATTCATTTACATACTCTTTTTTTCTCTTTTGTCAGTAGATTTTTTGCAACCAGATATTCAAAAGCTAATAAATTCTTGCGTTTGTCCGTCCTTGCTTGTCTCATATAGGAGCCACTCTCATATAGGAGCCACTCATGCTGCAGACGTGAGAAACTGTGAAACGGACAAAACAATTCACTTCAATAATAAATGGTTGTGTCTTTAAAGCACAACCATACAAAATGCATGTTTTCCATCCTCAACATCTCAGCTCTTGGTCCTCTCTGTAACCCTGTAACTCTCTACAATCAGAGATGGAATACAAAAGTTGCAAAAGTACACACATCCTTCACTAAGTAAGTAAAAGTAAAGAAGTATTGGCTCTGGCATATACTTAAGTACAAAGAAAAGATTTCCCCCACAAAAAAATTACGTAATAAAAATATATATATTTGTTCAACCTTTCTAACTTTTGTTCCAAATGTTGTTTAATTTTTTTAAATCAGAATCAGAATGGGATTTATTTGCCATGAAAGTTTGCACAGACACGGAATTTGCTTTGGCAGGAAGGTGCATACAGTAAACATATAGGAATCTTAAATTTAAATATGTGGTCTGACTATACTAAGGATACATAAACTAGCAATACTAAGTGGAATACAATTAAAATAAAATATACAATAAGTAACCTTTCCCCCGCAAAAAAATACTTTTTTTTTAAGTAATAATAATAACATGTCACATGGCATGTTTACTAAAAATACATGAATCATTTCCTGTCAAGCTTACCAACCGACCCCCATGACAAACAGTTCTGTCAATACCCTTTTTCCCAAAACCTTATTTTCATTTCCTGTAGTGCACCTGAGACACCCCTCTTTCTCCATCTTCCCTTTCACTCTGTTATTCCATTTTCCCCTATGAACGTCCATACACACACACACACACACACACACACACACTACACACACAACACACACTACACACACACCAGACTCTCCACTGAAGAAATTATATCTGACGGGATATCATTTTGAAAACAAATCATTTCGAGAGCATCTTAGCAGAAGGGGAGCTGGTGGTCAGCTCGACCACAGAGAAACAGCAATACTGGATGTCAGACTGTTCTGACTACATCTGCTGCTCTCGCTCTCTCTCTCTCTTTCTCGCTTTCTGCTCCCCCCCTTTCCACGTCTCTCACGCTCTGTCTCTCTCTCATTCTATCTCTCCCTCTCTCTCTCCCTCTCTTGCTCTCTCTTCTCTATCCCTCTACTTCTCTCTCTCCCTCTCTATCCCTCTTTCTTTCAATTTGATATTACATTTGTGCGTTCTCTTTATTCTCTCACTCTCTGTCTCTCTCTCTCCCAGCACATTTCTTTGCATGATACACCCCCATCTACCCCCCCCCAAATGTGTACTTACACCCCGCCTCTTCACCCCATACGTCTCACCCCATGCGTCTCACCCCATGCGTCTCACCCCATGCGTCTCACCCCATACGTCTCACCCCATACGTCTCACCCCATACGTCTCACCCCATACGTCTCACCCCATACGTCTTACCCTATACGTCTCACCCCATGCGTCTCACCCCATGCGTCTCACCCCATGCGTCTCACCCCATACGTCTCACCCCATACGTCTCATCCCATACGTCTCACCCCATGCGTCTCACCCCATGCGTCTCACCCCATGCGTCTAACCCCATGCGTCTCACCCCATTAGTCTTCATGTTGGAACTACACTTCGCAAGGATTCTGAGGTTTACTGAACCAGTTTCCTTAGAATTGCAGTGAAGTGGAGCCTTGCTAACTCAGCTCAGATGTTCTCCCGGTGCAGGGAGACAGAGGAAAGCCATGCATGCTGAAGTGCTTCAGACCTGGAGGTGAAGAACCGGGCTGTAGTATGGTTTCTGTTCTGGTCCTGAACTACAGTAAACCACCTGTTGCTGTTGTAAAATCCAAAGCCTCCATGTACCTTTTGATTCAGAGTGAGAAAAATACATAACGTTTAGACTGTGTCACTTCTTAATGTGGTTCACGTTACAAAAGTAGGTTTGCTGGTTCTATTTATCGTTTTTCTTTGTCTTTTTTTTGTTGCAGTCCTTTTCCTCAGATGTCACCCCCTCTGACCGGTCCACCTGCTGAACAGATGCATCATGGGAGCTGGTGTGACACGGTTGGTGCATTAGGGGGGTGGCAGGGGGAACTGTCCTTCATTTTCAGTGATTGTGTTCCTGTAAAGGTTTAGGCTTTTGGCTGCATAGTAGATGGTTAAAATTAACATCAATTGAGAACACAGAAATAATTCAATGAAAATAAATAAGGTTTACCACAGACACTCATTACACTTGTTATAGGTCGATTTCAATATTTCCACTAGCTTAAATAGATTTTTGCCCTTCTGCTCTTGAACATCACAGTCAAGTATGCATATTGAAATTAGTGCATTCCCTTAGAAACAGCAAGGACTAGACTAGTCTTTTTGAAACTGTTTTTTTTCCACTTATAACAAGCAGAAGATTTAAATATCCTCTCGTCTGATCAACCTGACAGCAGGTCTCCGCAACGACATCCTTATATAAATAGGCGCTGTAGCACAACTCCAGATTCTCATTAGCAGTCTGAATCTACGTCTGATTAATACAGCTCCGGTTTGCCCTGGTGCGAAAACGCAACATGCGACGGCAACTTATAAGAAGTCTGCAACAAAGTTGTTTGCAGTTAGTCGGTTAATCACTCTAACCCGAACTTCCCTCTAATCAAGCAGTACCCTCTAATCAAGTCATTTTTAAAAGAGTGTTTATTCGTCAAATTATATTTTCTAATGTGTTTATACGTTCCTTCATTAATTATTTTGGAGTTCAATTATTTCCTCATTGGCCCCCGTGGTAGAGTCGTGGCAATTTACACCGTTTTTAGAAAGTAACACATATCGGGTTACAGCGAATCACACTCCGGCGACGCTTCTTCATTAAACCAATAATAATGCATTGTTTATTCGTCGCTTCATTGGTATGCGCACACGCTTCGTTTGCAACTTGTGTCTTTTTGTGATAATGTCATTATTAGCAAGTGTAATGCGGGCGGCGGAGGGTGGGATGCAGAGGAGAGAGGGAAAGGCGGGGAAGGGAAGGAGCAAGGTTTGGCGAAGAAAAGGAGGGATGGAGGGATGAAAGGAAGAAAGGGGGGGGGGAGATAGGAAGGGAGAAAGGGATGAAAAAAGCGCAGAATGGATAATTGTGCGTTTAATTCGGCAGGCAGGCCATTAGGATCCGTCTGCTGGCGTCGGGCATGGGTCAAACTCTCCTTTGGGATTGGCTGGAGAATGTTTACAGGCGATTAGGCAGATTGCAAATCTATGAATATGTGTTTGGTTGGGAGCTAAAACAAGTGCCTTAAGACTAATGAAGTCATGGGGAAGGGGGCAGTGGGGAATGGGGGGGGGGGGGCTCGTACTCTTGTGTTCTCCCCTATCTGTCCTCTCGTCCTCCTCCAGCCCACATCTGTATCACATCAGAGGTAGATCTTCACTGTAGGGCTGGAGTCCCTTCCTGTTGGTGTTTGTCAGAGATCTCACGGTGGGTGATTTGACCGTGGATAAGTGGCTAAATGCAACGTAAAGGTCAGGTTCACCTGTCTGTGGACCACGATGGCCTCAACCAGATTAGGACGCCAAGTCCCAAAGCAGGGGATTATGTTTTGGGATCATCCTAAGAGTTAGGGACACCGTAGCAGGAAAAGGTCATAGGTCATCGAGCTAAAGATGCATCGAAAGCAAATGAACAAGCAGGAAAATTATAACAAGTTATGTCTGAGGACATTATTCCTAATTAAACTGCTGGGTTGTAAATTTGCCGATTGAGCATAATCAACTGCGACCTGGAATTTTTTGCGTGTGTGTGTCTGTATTTGTGCGTGTGTATGTGGGTGTGTCTGTATTTGTGCGTGTGTGTATGTGTCTGTATTTGTGTGTGTGTGTATGTGGGTGTGTCTGTATTTGTGCGTGTGTGTATGTGTGTGTGTTTGTATTTGTGCGTGTGTGGGTGTGTCTGTATTTGTGTGTCATTTGTTCCACTCAAAGCAGATCACCGCGAGGTAATTAGTCAGCGCTTTGAAACAGTGGCCGGGTCCTTACGGGGTCATTATTTTGATGCAAATGTAAGTGTACAAAACAGCTCAGAGAACACTTTTGGCAGGGAACTTTGAGATGGGAACAAAGTAAAAGTGCTGACTGATGGTTTACCGCTCTTAATTGAAAAGTAGAGGGTGACTTTGTCAAATACAGTTCAGCCGCTGTGATTCGCTGTGAATTGAGTTGTATTTTAGGACAACATTGTATTTTATTAAAGTGTAATAAATGAATAACGTGTCATTTTGAATTAATATTTTTTTCCCATTGTGGTTGTTTACTCTTTAATTACCGGTGAAGATCAACTCACTGCTACGGTTTGTCAACCTAAATGTCACATAAATAGGTAAGTTGTATGTTAATGTGATTTATGGCTGGTTGTCTACAGTTACACCTAGGTATAATTTCTCTCCTCAGCTACATTTGTATGCACAATATTGAAATATAGCCTGCCCGCAACCACTGTGGCTGACATTATTTACATAGGTTGTTTATTTCAACCCAACACCCCCAGCCCCGCCTCTCCCACCCCCTCCCTCCCTCCACCCATCTCCTCTCCCCCCACCCCTATTCTCCATCCTTATTTAATTTTCTACCCACCGTACTGATTCACCTCGCAGAGCTCTATTTATCCAACGCTAACAAATTGGGTTATCATGCTCCATGCCTCTCTCCTCTTCCTGCTCTCAGCCCATCTATCTGGCTCCCCTCTCCACCCCTTTCGTCCCCTCCCCTATCCTCCCCTCTCTTCCCCTGCCTCCCTCCTTCTCTCCCTTCCTCCTTCCCTGCCACCTCCCTCATCCCCTTCCTCCCTCCTCTACTCCCAACCTCCTCCCCTGCTTCTATCTTCTCTCCTCCCTGCCTGTCCCCTCCCTCCTCCCCTCCCTCCTTCCTGCCCATGTTTTGTCCTCCTCCCTGCCTGTCTCCTCCCCTGCCTCCCCCGTCCATCCTCCCCTCCCTCCTTCCTGCCCATGTTTCGTCCTCCTCCCTGCCTGTCTCCTCCCCTGCCTGTCCCCTCCCCCCTCCCTCCTCCCCTCCCTTTTCCTGCCCATGCTTCGTCCTCCTCCCTTCCTGTCCCCTCCCTCCTCCCCTCCCTCTTCCTGCCCATGCTTCGTCCTCCTCCCTTCCTGTCCCCTCCCTCCTCCCCTCCCTCTTCCTGCCCATGCTTCGTCCTCCTCCCTCTATCTTTAGCCATCCATGGTAGTCAGGCTGATGACATATGAGGTGCCAGGAGTGCGATTGTGCTTGTAAGTGACTTGTGTGTGTGTCTGTTTGAGTGTGTGAGTGTGTGTGTGTGTGTTTGTAATGGTTCTGCCCTTCTGGTGGCTCCTTTGGGCATAACCACATGACAGGTGGCTGATCCATGACGGAAAAGTGTCTGTAAAAGTGACGTGTGTGTGCGCGGGCGTGTGTGCGCGGGCGTGTGTGAGAGAGAGAGAGTTTGTAGTGTGTGTACCCCTTGACAGACAAAATAGGAACAGGAAGTATTGTTTAACTGATCAGCACATACTATGACAGCCATGCGTACACTGCTGTGCTGGTGTGGGTCCACGTGAGTTTTAAGTGTTCGTCAAGCCCTGCCCTCGACGTCAAGGCCCCTGTGCATCCATGCTGAACTGCCAGACTTAATACTGGGTTGACATTTAAGCTGGAGGTGACTGAGTAGAGTGGAAGGCCATGTGGTCCAGTGTAAAACAATCTTTCTTTGGGGTAAAGCAGCCCTGATAAAGCCTTTATCTAAGGAGCCTGAATGTCAAGAGCTACTTCCATCCAAACGTCTGTATGTACACTCACCTTGATAGCGCTGGGAAAGTGGTTGAACAAAGTACGTCTGCACCTTTGGCATTTTAGAACTGCAGGCTCTTGTGTGAATGTAGGATTGTTTCTCGATTCCTAGTATTTAGGTTAATGCACATTCATAAGATACTGGACTGTGCTGTGTAGTCTTGGCTTCCCTTGAGAACGGTAGACTCACATTTATTGAAAGCTACACATGCTGTATGTACGCGCACGCACACACACATTCACAGCAAACGTCACTTGAATGTGTGAGCTGAACGTGTTAAAACTGGGAATGTCCTAATAGTACGTTTAACCTTTAGATGCGTGAGTTCTAAATATTTCAGACGCTTCCACCTGAGTGAGTTAGTTTTCCAAAACGAAAGCTAGCTAGCGTTAGCTTCCGCTACCTAGCAACCTAGCATAATACTCCTAGCAATGCTACTACCTGCTAGTGTTACTTGTTAGCCTCCTAATTGCAAATTTTTAAGCCATACCATACCGTTTGTCATATAGTTTTTGTCTATCGGAAAATAGTCGGTTGGAATGTTCAGAATCACACGTGTGACGCTACTCCTCACATATGTGCAACGCTACTCCTTAATGGTTTTAAACGTGTTAAGAAAAACGTTCCAGCAGCTGGGCGTCCGACAGGCGTGTTGTCAGAGCCGAGGGGTGGCGCCCGACAGGCGTGTTGTCAGAGCCGAGGGGTGGCGCCCGACAGGCGTGTTGTCAGAGCCGAGGGGTGGCGTCCGACAGGCGTGTTGTCAGAGCCGAGAGGTGGCGATCGACAGGCGTGTTGTCAGAGCCGAGGGGTGGGGTCCGACAGGCGTGTTGTCAGAGCCGAGGGGTGGCGCCCTACAGGCGTGTTGTCAGAGCCGAGGGGTGGCGTCCGACAGGCGTGTTGTCAGAGCCGAGGGGTGGCGTCCGACAGGCGTGTTGTCAGAGCCGAGGGGTGGCGTCTTCCACTTACCCACCTGTGGTTCTCATCACCTGCTCCCTAACAAAGGGCGATAAAGACCTGGTAAGAGTCGAGATCAGGTGAGAGTCAAAAGGTTTGTCAGGAAAGAGCCATGTGTTACAGTTTTTCTCGATTGCTTTGGCTCAATTCTTGAAACAGAAATGACATTCTCAAAGCTCCACGTGCATTTAGCAAAATAGCCTATATGGTTCAGCACAACTACATAGATCATCTTCAAAAGGTCATATCTCACCCAAAACAGTTAACTCATGCTTCAAAACCAAATCATTTTCTCATATAAATAGTCAGTGCCCTCAAAATGAAAAGTTCCTTCTCGATTGCTTTGGCTCATCGCTCGAAAAAAAAAATTGAACATTCTCAAACCTTTAAATACATTTGCCAAAATAACCCAGATGGTTCAGCAAAACACCATGGAACACCGGCAAAGGGTCATCTCTTTCCTAAAACAGACAACTTATCAGTCAAAACTAAATCCTTCTCTCATACAAATAGTCAGTGCCCCCAAAATGAAAAGTCCCTTTGGCATTGTGTAAACACTGCAGGTCAAAATGTTTAGATGTTTTGTCAGTATGGCAGTGGACCTTAGAAATATCCCTCATGTGCACTGTGCTACAGTTACTGTAGTAGATGTTTTCTTTCCAGAATACAATGTGTCTCAATCTGCATTTACAGTGTAAATTTATTCATTTAGCAGATGCTTTCATCCAAAGCGACTTCCAAGAGAGCTTTACAAGAGTGCATAGGTCACTGATCATACAGTAACAACGCGATAGCCCCAAACATTTCGGGTAGCCAAAACATGAAGCATACATTGTGAAAAACCCAAATACAGTAAGTGCCAAAGAGAAGAACCATAAGAGCATGTAGCCAAACAAGTTACAACTAAACAACATGAACCTCAAAAGTTCAAGAGTGCACCTGTAGAAAAGCAAGCAACAATACTGTAATGTATGCTTCATGTTTTGGCTAACCACAATGTTTTTGTGGCTATCTCGTTGTTTAGGATCATTGACCTATGCTCTTTTGTAAAGCAGACAGCTTGGAAGTCGCTTTGGATAAAAGCGTCTGCTAAATGAATACATGTAAAATGTAAATGTGCATCAAACAGAAAAAAGATTACAGTAATTCAAGAGTAACCTACAAGGTTTCACATCACATATTGCACTTACACTGCCATGGAAATTGTTACTGTAATTGCCATACATCATGGTTACTGTTACAGGAAATGTGTACAGCACAATATACTTTCATACAATAAGCACATCAAAACTAACATTATGTATAACCTACACTAGTAGTATGAGTAACCACAGTAAGTTTCAGGCAAGTGACCCCCTCCTAGTCAGAGTTGCAGAGGGTGCATTTCACGGCAAGAAGGAAACACATACAGTAAGAAAGTAAAGCAAAGCTGGAGTTTCACTAGTTGTCGTCCTCACTGTCTGTCTGGCCACAGATTTCATTGACATCACATCTGATGTTCTCCCTTACGATGCAACAGGGGAAGAATTGTTGTTCATGCCGCAACAATCCCCTACACTTATCTGCTGTGACATCATCACAAGCAGCATCCATTGCCTGGAGCAGGGACCTCTGGTTTTGAGCCCGATGCTCATAAACCCTCCACCTCCATGCAGAAAAAAACTCCTGGATAGGTTTAAGGAACGGGGAGTTAGGTGATATGAGCACCATTAGCATTCTTTGATGGGCAGTGAATCCTGATGAGCGGGTGACGGTAGAAGCTTACACTGTCCCACACAATGACAAATATAAGAAAGTGGTCTCATGTAGAGGGATAAGATCGGAGTGCAGGCAGTCCAAGGACACCAGGAGTGTCTGGGTATTGTATGGGCCAAGACTGGGAATGTGGGTGACTACACCATTCTCTGAAATGGCAGCATAAACAGTGATGTTTCCCCCGAGCTGGCCTGGGACAAGCTCTATATATTTGATGTAAGGATTTATACTGCTGCATAGCTCCTGTCAGCTAACTAAACTTACTGTGTGATTGGTGATCGGATGTGTCCCATTGTTTAGTAAAGTTCTAGTTGCACCTGACAATGACTGTAAGCAGATGATCCAAGAGATCCATATTACAGTATATACCATTATGTTTTTCATGGTATTATGTGCCTTAAAGATTTTGACAGTGGAGTGAACTATTGTGCAGGTGATGATGTACACAAGGAAATTATGCCAATATGTTTTGCAGAGAACAACCACTTGACTGAGAAATAACAGTCAGTTTAGACCAGCAAGATATTTTTAATTGATAGTTGGCCTAATTGAAGGCAATTATACCTAACCATTTCAAAGATGTGCAAAATCATTTGAAATGTGTGCAAACTGTAGGCAATTGCACTTGTCATTTACAAGGATGTGCTAATACAATTGCAATTTGATTAAAGGAATAAACAATTCCAATATGTTGTGAACAAGTGCCCAGCGGTTTGGAGGTTTGCACGTGTTGTTTTGAGAATGTCATTTCTGTTTCGTGAAATAAGCCAAACCAATTGAGAAAAACTGTAATAGATGACAACGGCAAGCTCAGTGTAAGACTTTGACTTGAGATATTGACTTGAAAAAAACGGAACGGGCCAATGCTAAGTGCTTAACGATGATTAATGGATGGCGGTTAATAAGTAGAGGGGATGAAAAAGGAGAGAGGGACAGAGATAGAGGGTTGAGAATTGAGTTCTGATGGCGTTCGTGGGGTTAGGTATTTTGACCTGAAAACCTTTCGTCTGGGACCTGGGTATGTGTCCAGACGATTTAATATCACTTCATGATCTGCAGTATCAATGTGTCCAATTTTCTTGTCTTAAAGTCAAATAAACTCCTTCCTTTTCATCGTATAAGAGGCTGTCCAATGTCAGTGCCAGCGTTTTTGTTCATCATCTGCAAATGCTAAGAGGAACGTTCTGTACAGTAGGTCCCTAGGACAGTGTGTCTATTTGTCACCGTCACAATGTTCCCATTCATAAACATATTCAGAGTAAGTGGGTTCTAGCAGAGAACCACATAACCTCTGTAATTGGAAAGATGTGTCTCTGGCCTTTTTTTGGCCTTGTTTTGTTTTGGCCGCACACATTGTTTTCATGCTTGCTGTAGGTTCAGGCAGGAGGACTCAGTAATGTTATGTTACTTGATACTTTATTGCACACGTTACAATACATTATTGTCATATTTGATTTGGCGTATAGTTGTGCTCGCAGCGGCTCCCTGCCGCACCCAACTGAGACACCGTCTCCTGAGACACCGTCTCGACATCTGGGCAGAGAGCAGCGACAGCATTCCCCCTGAGAAAGAGAAAAAGAAGACCAGACAAAAGGGAGGAGGCCGGGAAGGAGGAGGCCGCAGGAGGCCGAGAGCGTCTGTGTCGTACTAGCAATGCAGGAGCTGAATCCCTGCTATATACCCAGCCCTATTAGAAGGGTGTGCCTTGACGCGTGATGACGATTGCTGTGACGCGCTAGGTCTCACATCCCCCTGCATGAACCTGCTCCGCTTGTTTCCTCCCGTTAGAAGAGGCAAATTTAATTATTCCTGTTGTACAACAAGCAAGTGCTGGCAGAGAAAACATGGTATCGATAGCATCTCGATGCATCATTAGAAGCTGAGAATCATAATTGGATTATCCAGGCTATTCATGTTTTGTCATTGAGCACACTGCAGGAGGGTTTTTTTCCCCTTATTTTCGATAGATAACATCATAATACACACATACACACACACACACATGAAAATATACACACACAAAACAGTAGTTTCTACTTCTGAATCCTACTAGCACCCTGACTTAATCAGAAATGAGAATGAAACTTTCCCTGTGGATCCTCACAACTCACTGCACTTCATGTAATGAGGAAGAGAAAGGGTGAGACAGGGAGAGAGACAAAGAGAGAGGAGGAGGGGAGAGTGTGTGAGTAAAGGAGAAAGAGAGACAGGGAGAAGGAACATACTTTGAATAAGTGTTTTGTTTTTCTGAATGAAAAATCAGTTCCTCCTTGAGTTGCTGTCTTTGTGAAGGTGTAAGTCAGTCCTTAAAAAGCTTCTCTTTTGTGGCAGATTTTTCTGGATGCCAAGAAAAAAGGTGTTAGATAAGTAGTGAAAAATACAGAGAGAGAGGGAGAGAGAGAGAGAGAGAGAGAGAGGGAGGGAGAGAGGGAGGGAGAGAGGGAGGAAAAGAGGGAGGGAGAGACAGAGGGAGGAAAAGAGAGAGAGAGAGTGGGAGGGAGGGAGAGACAGAGGGAGGAAAAGAGAGAGGGAGGGAGAGACAGAGGGAGGAAAAGAGAGAGAGAGAGAGAGAGAGAGAGAGAGAGAGAGAGAGAGAGGGAGGGAGGGAGGGAGGGAGGGAGGGAGGGAGGGAGGGAGGGAGGGAGGGAGGGAAGGAGGGAGGGAGGGAAAGAGAGAGACTGGTTGGTGGACCTCCCCACAAACCAGTGAAAGTCAACCTGACAGCTTGCAGCATGCTAAGGGTAATGGGGTTCCGAAGGCGCCTTGGGTGAGTGGGTGTTGTGCAAGACACACACACCGACACACAGACACATACAGACATACACACACACATATAAACACACACACACAGACTCCTAACAAGGGACAAGATCTGGTTGTGCTGGTCGGAGCCTCAGGGAGGAGGGTTACAGACAGACACGAAATGAAGAATGGAAAAACCAATATGGCTGAGAGACTTGTAACAGTCACCATAACTGTCAAAGTGAAGTCCTTTTTTTAACGTTCCATCATAATTGCAATCATATCTACACACACACATTGTAATGTGTAGGGGGATGGTGAAAAACACAGGTGAAATGAGAGTCATAGCTCTGGATAAACTAACAAAACTGTATGACAAAAATGTTACTATTCCCCCCTCTCTTTCTCTCAAGCAATGCTTATAGACCCTGGTAATGTCTCGCTATCTCACATTCTCTCCTTCTTTCTCCCCCTTTTTCTCCCTCTTCCCTTCCTCCCTCTCCCTCCCTCTCTCTCCCTCCCTCTCCCTCCCTCTCTCTCCCTCTCCCCTCTCTCCCTCTCTCTCCCTCTCCTCTCCCCCTCTCTCCCTCTCTCTCCCCTCCCTCCCACTCTCTCTCTCCCTCTCTCTCCCCTCCCACTCTCTCTCTCCCTCTCTCTCCCCTCCCTCCCACTCTCTCTCTCCCTCTCTCTCCCCTCCCTCCCACTCTCTCTCTCCCTCTCTCTCCCCTCCCTCCCTCTCTCTCCCTTTCCTCTCCGTCTCTCTCCCTCTCCTCTCCTATGCACGAGTGCATGCATGTGCTAGGAGTGGGGTGTGTGTGTGAGTATTACATGTTATTGTACAACCTTGATCAAATATTAAACCGGTCAAGCCCTGTGGAGGCTGGTAATTGTCCAGTGGCTCAGTTGATGCGTGTGCAGTGTGAGATTCTGGCCCTGACATCAAAGCTTTGCGCTTCCACTCATTAGACTGACTAGGGGATTAACTCAGTCACAGAGAGAGAAGCATCAAATACAAACATTGAAATAACCCTGAAGTTACTTAAAAAACGAAAAAAAACATTGTTTTTGTGTGATTGAATGCCTTTTCCAGGAGTTTTGTGGAGAAGCGGACAATTGACTTCACTACTCAGTCTGAACTATTTAGCCTTGCCTTAGGACAGCCGTAAGACCATTATTTTACTGTACAGTATACATGTTTTGAAAAAAGCATAGCTATCTGGACATGTAAAGATGTGATTGGCTGTTGATACAGGATACACCTGTGAAGTCCGCATGGCTCTGTGGGACCAATCAGAGCACAGTTTCAAAACTCCTCAACTGTAGCCAGTATCCAACAGTTACGAGCATGCCACAACACGCCCACCCTGTCAGGGCAGTAAAATAACGCCGTCGTGAGAATGTGGTGTTCATGGGGAAATCTCAAGTGTCAAAAGATTTCAAATAATACTGACAAAAAAGAGGTACATCGTTATAAACGGACGAGCCAGTTCCTTCCAGAGGCCTCGAAGGAACTCGCGTGTGTGTGTTTCACTGTCGACAACACCTTTTGCTCCCAAAGGACCGAAGCACAGAACAACGTCCCTCAAAGGGATTTGATCAGATGATAGTGGGTCCAACTTCCTTCAATCGGGAGGGCTTCTCCCTCTTCATTTCCTATTCTTCCACTTATCATCAGAGGAGAAAAGCAGTGCAGCAGCAGTGTTAATGCGCTGTTGCTCTTTCGAATGCTTTGTCGTTGACGCTGTGTTGGGAAGCTCAGAGCCTGCCGTTGTTATGTACCCGGGAGAGGGGAATCGTAATCCCCACAGCAACTACACGCTTTTACAACATCCAGGCTTTTTATGCAGTTTTTGTCAGGGTTTTGAATCCGTCGTGTGCATGACAAATAGGATCCATTTTCGTGTTCCGGGGCTCGGCCCGAACTCCGTTCAAAATGGAGACGCGAGGAGAGCGGAGGTTTTCCACAGTCTCACGTCACGATGCTCCAGCAACTGAAGTGTTCGACATCAGCACAATTGTGTTTCATTGACAGACTGAACGACGGCGCCTAACTGTATGAAGGTTGTGTGTGTGGAGTCACACTGGTCCGTAACAGAAATCAACCAGATATATATTTTGAATGACTTCCTAGTACAGTACCGCTTGTGTGTTCATTTACTATGTATCTATGTGCGTCTGTGAGGGAAGGAAAGGGGGAGGGGGAGAGTCGGAGTACCTGTTGTGCGTTGAGCGACACTAACGAGGCAATAACAAGTGGAGCCCTCCCACCCACCCTCCCTCCCACCCTTCCTTCCACCCCCACCCCCCCCACACACACACACCAACTGTGTTGAAAGTGGAGAGCGGATACGCCTTTACAGGTCAATTACCCTCTCACTTAAGTGACACTCTGACTGTCGCAATGACACTGCATGTGAGAGAGAGACAGAGAGAGAGACAGAGAGAGAAGCAGAGAGAGAGACAGAGAGAGAGACAGAGAGAGAGACAGAGAGAGAGGCAGAGAGAGAGACAGAGAGAGAGACAGAGAGAGAGACAGAGAGAGAGACAGAGAGAGAGAGACAGAGAGAGAGACAGAGAGAGAGGCAGAGAGAGAGACAGAGAGAGAGACAAAGAGAGAGACAGAGAGAGAGGCAGAGAGAGACAGAGAGACAGTGTGAAGGGGGCTGAAGGCTCTGGCTTTTATTCATTTGAAACAGAACTGAGATGGCTGCCAGTTTTGCCACCTTTGAGGGCTCCTCCTGGGCCTGGGGAAGCTTGAACACAGACAGGATGTTGTTTCACAGACAGGATGTTGTTTCACAGACAGGATGTTGTTTCACAGGGTGTTCAGTGTACAACCATTAGTCCCATGCCACAAGGTACGGAGCATTTCATTTAGAATGTATTATTTGTTCTGTCATAATAGACTTAATTCATAGGAAAACATAAACATAGCAAACATTTCAGTACACGCTGTTAAAATGGCAGTTCTCTCTCTCTCTCTCTATTTCTCTCTCTCTCTCTCTCTCTCTCTCTCTCTCTCTCTCAAACTACAGCAGAATGAGTTTGGGTACATTAACCTCTACTTTATTGGGTAAATTGGCTGACAACCTATTCTCATTTACAGGAATCTCTCACCATAACAGTCTTCAGTTGGAATGTCACTTACAAGGCCATTAAAGAAATTACCTTTATATCTCTTCAAGGACCTTTCTCCCTACATCCAGTTTACCTCTTTGAAAACCCCCTAGCCTGGAGTTAGTTATAGTCTCTCTACAAGAATCCAATGTATCAAATATTCCTGACCCTTTGTTACACTACATATTGCTCCGGTCGGACACTTTCTCACACACACACACACACACCAGCATCCCCTTACGCCTTACACAAACCTGACCACTGAAAGTGCCTCTTAACCCTCATGTGCAGCACACTAAAAGCGAAAGTCAGAAGAACAATGGCAGGAAGCGTGCGGAAGAATGATTAATCAGCGTTGTTTTTTCGTTGTCATTATCAGGCGAGCGCAGTCGCTTCGCCGTGTAGCGGAGTCGTAGCTGTAATTAGTCCTGGATCTGGGTGGTTTACTTTATTTGTTGTACAAATCGTTAATGAGCGCAGAGGCAGCAGAGTCGGGTTGTAAACGCCAGGGGAAAGCCAGCTCCCATTTGGGTCGCGGACGCAGAAATCAATGAGGGAAAGAATGGAGTGGAGGAGCGCCCGGGAAAGGAAAAAAAAACAACGGTCAGACAAAATGATGAAGGGATGAGGCGGGGTCAGACGACTGGTGCGGGTGAGCAAACAGGATGAAGGGAGAGGTACAGTAGGAGGCTGAAGGGAAGGAGGGATGGTGAGAGTAGTTGCCAGTGGGGGTGATTTTGGCTTGGCTTAGGGATGGCAATTGATTGCTGTGGACCTGCACTGCAGCACAGAGTAGGCTGGTAGGTACCCTGTTATTAATGTGCAGTGTCAGTTTGGGTTAAGGGGATTGGGGTTGAGCAGTAGTAAGGACTACTTTCGTCCTGACCTCATCTCAACTCGGCTGCAATTCAGCCCAAAACTTTTTACGTGCATTTGAGTGTATGTGTTTGATGGAGTATTTGTGTGTCTGTGTGGCATGTATTTGTGTGAGTACCTGTATTTTTTAGGGTGGGTGCAAGTATTTGTGTGTGTGTTTGTGCGTGTGACATGCAGATTTCTGTGTGTGTGTGTATTTATTTGTGTGGGTGCGTATGTGTGTTCGTATTTGTGTACGGGGTGTTACTCAGGCAGCAGTTGTTCTTGTTATTTCTCTGTGAGTGGAGCTAAAGGTCAGTGTATAATCTCAGGTATAAACATCACTCTGCACACTTCACTAAGCCTCAGACCAGACAGCTGGAAATGTCACACAGATCTGGGGCACTGATTGACCATTATTACGGCCAGGTTCAAGTTTGAATGAGATTAGTAGACTTCTAGTCAATGCTTGGACACAAAAAAGAAACAAGTATTGTGTTGCCCAGACACGTGTTTGGACAGGGTGTGTGTGTGTGTGTGTGTGTGTGTGTGTGTGTGTGTGTGTGTGTGTGTGTGTGTGTGTGTGTGTGAGAGTGCGTCTGTGGGTTTGTGTCAGCCTAGTATGATGCAGGTAGGAATTATGTTATGGTAGACATTGATTTCTCCCCACGGCATGCAAGACAACTCATTGCAGTTTCATCCCAGGTAAAACATTTAAAAAAAAAGTATTTTCCTTCACAAATAAGTAGGCAATTCTAAAAATAAGGAATAATCTTAAGAAGCTCAAGTCTTCCGTTATGGAGTCTGCCTTTCAAGGTGAACCACAGAAATACCTAATAGAAATAATCACATTAGGTAGACTTTCATAAAACGAGGGGGAAGCAAGGTTGAAAGAGGCAAGCAAACTTTTGTGTCTGTGTGTGTGTGCTGTTCTTTTCTTCTCTGTGTTTGTACATTGTGTTTGTGTGTGTGTGTGCACTGTGTTTACATGTGTGTATCTGTGCATGCAAGTGTGTCCTTTAAAGATTAGTGTGTGTTCCTTAAAATAGAATAAACTGTTTAAAATCACATCATGTCATGGGATTAATGTTCTTCCATTGGTGACCTTGCCAGCTTTCTGCCAGGAATCCAATGAGGGACAGGTGACAAACTAAAACCCCTGCATCTCCCCCCCACCACACACACACACAAACAAACACACACACACAAACACACACACACACACAAACACACAGCCCTCTGTTCAGGGAGCTATATGTGAAGGAGAGACTTGCTTCGATATAATGGAGGCCACATCTGGTTATTAAACACAAAACCCTCTGGCCTGTGTGCCAACCGCTAATGTAATGCTAAGTACAGAACATGCTGTACTGGACTGGACTGCGTGCTGCGGGTGTGTGTTCCTGTGTGTGCATGCGCCACCTGTTTGTGTGATTCTGTGTGCTATGTGTGCATGTAAAACTAACTGTGTGTGTGTGTGTGTGTGTAATAGACACAGGCCATAACGCCAGCTCCCTCTGATGAGACAGGGCGATCTCATAATGCAGTGGTTTAGTTGGATGTCATTGATTTATGACTATTCTTGCTCATCGTTGTGAGCCCTCTGTTTTAAAACCCCATTTTCATCTCTGCCTAACCTGTTGCCTGTCAAATCAATACCGCCATGTGTGTGTGTGTGTGCGCGCGCGCAAGTGTCTGTGTGTGTGCACGTACATCTTTGTTTATGTTCGAACACTTTTAGAGATTAACGGCTTGTTCTCAACAGACCGATGTTTACCAACGGGTACCTGGTTTCCTCCGATCCGCGCAGGTGTTTGGGCATATGTTTCCTCCTGCTGAGGAACCATGTGTTGCCAGTGGGAGAGGCGAGTGTAGACGTTCGCTGTGTGGGAAGGCTACCGTTTCGAAACGGTAACCGTCTATTCGGGAATAAGAAAGGCATCGCCGTAGTCTTCAAACGCACGCTCGACTGAGGACTTCTCACGGCCACGGCGAACCAAAAGCCTGAAGCACGAGACGAAACGACAGCACATTTTTTTTCTTTATCTCGTATAAACAAGTCTGACTCGCAAATCTATCCCTATCACTTTGTTTCAGCCGTGTTACAGCCATGTTTTTTAAACGGAGACAAACCTTGTGTCGACTCGAGGACAGTCCTAAAGTAATCCTGTTACTGTGAAGTTACTTTACATGGTGTTTTTAGGATATTATGAATAGAGGTTAAAAATACATGGAAACTTACCATTATAATTTCCTGTAATTCTAGATATACAGTATACATTATATATTATAGTGATGTATAGATAGAACAAACACGTTTGTAAGAGTGCTGTTGGCACTTCCTTAAATCAATGCTCTACATTTGTTCAAACAGAAGACTTTTGTTTAATGTGGATCCCCAGTGTTGAGTAAAACACACACACACACACACTTTCACTGCAGTCTGTCTTATCTCCCGGGATAGGTTATCTCATCCTTCCTCTATTTCTTTCTCTCTATCTCTGTCTCTCTTTCAATCTCTATTTCTCTCTCTCTATGTCCCCCTCCCTCCCATTCTCTGCTGACTTTCTACCTGTCCTTTTCTAGTAAAACGATGGAATGTTTTCCCCGCTCTCATATGACCCAATCTCCCTTTTATTTGGGCCCCTATTTGTTCGTCTCCGATGACACACACTGAGGACAACAGTTTTCACCGGCGTAATTCACCGCAAGTACACACAGATAAAGGACGTATATTATTGTCCGCGAGTGTGTGTAGTGTGCATGCGCGTGCATGTTTATCCTGCGACTGTTTGTATGCTTTGTGTCTCTTTATTGTGTGTGTATATAACATATATTCAGACAAAGTGGCTCAGGAGAGGCAGGGAATGAAGGGTAATTTGGTGAGGAGGGTTTCCTGTCCCTCTTAATACCTGGGCAGATACATCTTCCATCTCCTCTATTCCTCCTCCGACTCCACTGCATCCCAAACTGCTGCGCTGAAGCTTTATTATATTTGTGCATTCACTGTGGAGAAACCAAAATGCACTCGGAGCCCTAATGGAGTGCTACCGAGCCAGAATGGGCCCGGCCGTGCACTTGTTTACTGAAGAGTGTATCCTTCCTCACCGATGGCTATTAGCAATTCCAGGCTGGTGGAGGACAGAGGGAGGCAGGGCGGGAGGGAGAGAGGGATACATAATTTGAGTTGGAAGGCAGGGGAGTTATATAAAATGATGGAGGCTGCGAAAGATGGGTTAGCAGGCCAACTTTCGATTTAAGTCGTTCTTAAATCTGCCCAACAAGTTCAAGTGCAAAGGGATCTTGAAGAGGAAATCCTCTCATCTTCTTCCACACACCTCAAATCCCCATCTTGCTGATCTGTCTTCCTGTACACATGTTAACGATAGATAGATGGATTGATGGATGGGTGGGTGGATGGGTCGATGGACACCTTTGTGTTTTCTTGTTCCAACCTTACGGAAGAGGGTTCCTGGAAGAGAAGGGAAGAAAAAACTAGAACTCTACCACACACCTGATGCCCCAAAGCCTGATGTCGTCTGTGATGATGTCGTCTGTGATGCATTTTAAGAGGCCCCCAGCAGTAATGTGTTACCCTAACCAGGTCCAGATGGCCATCACATCTTGTTCTCTCTTTTTTCCTGTGACCATTTAAGGTTTTTATTGATTGCTGTGCTGTTGTCCACCGTAATCAAGCTTCACATGTGCGCTGCTTGTGTTTTCATTGACACTTTCACCTCCACCCCGTCACCTCCACCCTGTCACTTCCCCATGCCACTGTGCCACCATGGTGACCGGACACTTCTTTGCTCCCGAAGGGGGTTGTGAGACAGATGGAGAAGTGGGGGGGGAGGTGAGGGGCTGTCTGCCGGTCTGTCTGTCTGTCCATACATGTACCTGTCTGTCTGTCTACCTGCCTGTCTGTCTGTCCGTGCCCCTCCCTCCTCCCCCCATCGCTTTCTCATCGATAAAGACCGGTTTCTTTGATAATTCGATCACGGTTTGCCAAACTCAATAAAAGCCTTTTTTTGCCACTAAACACATTGACAAAGGTGTAAGCTAGTAACTGCCTGGCCTAGTGTGCTCTGACACACTGGACTCCAAGGGCGCTAAATCAGAGTGATTTGTTGCCGTTTGTTACAGCTCTGTCGGAAGGACTGAGGACCTGTTGAGTTCATCTTAGCTGCAGATGCACAGAAACCACACTGTGCTCTGCGACACTCCCTGAAGATTAGACACCGAGTTTATGGTGTTTGGAGGAAAACGCGGAAGCTTTTTCTCCCTCTTTGTGTTGTGGTTGTTATGCGCCACCTGCTACCATCCAATCACTGTCGCATAATGGCATCATGACTCAATTCACCACAAAATGATCATGATTCATCTCAGTAAGTTTAATCATTACCCAGCCCCACACTGACAACATGGCCGAATCCCTTAATGTTTTGGGAGGGACATTTATTAGGCAGTCTTTTTTGGGGGGCCACTTCTTCCTCTTCTTCCGTCCATGTTGAGGCAAATGAAGGACCACTCCATGATACCTGAAGTCCTCTCCCAATAAACAATCTCTCTCTTCATCACTCTGTCTGTATCTGCCGATGGAGGACGCCCCTGTCTGAGTCTGTAATGGCTTAGTCCTCTCGGCCCACTGTGCCAATTTCCTCTGCAGATGACAGATAAATAACTATCTCCCCCTCCCTTCTCTCTCTCTCTCTCTCTCTCTCTCTCTCTCTCTTTCTCTCTCTCTCCCGCTCTCTCTCTCTCGCTCTCTCTCTCTCTCTCTCTCTCCCCTTCGCTCTCTCTCTCTCTCTTCCTTCTCTCGCTCTCTCTCTATCTCTCTCTCTCTCCCTCTCCCTCTCTTTCTTCCTCTCGTTCTCCCGCGACCACTTCTCCCTCCTTCCTCCCACTCTGCATGTCTTTTGACTTCCCATCATCTACTACCCTCGGATGTCTACCTCCACTCCCATCTTCTCCTCCGCTCTCCTCTCCCACATTTCATTATGCAGTCGACAACTCTGCCAATCTTTTTTTCCTTGACGTTCGTTAATTTCCTTTAAGTTGACTTTTTATAAATATTCTCTGTAGAATAGTTATTTATAATGTTGGCTCTTCTTGGAAAAGCCTACAGACGTCCTTCTGATTAGGTGTGTTTCCCTGGGAGATCATGAAAGAGAAACGCACTGAGGAGGACATGTATTCATTTAGCAGACGCTTTTATCCAAAGCGACTTCCAAGAAGACTGTATCTTCTGTCATTCACCCTGCTGTCAACAATACCTCCGTTCTTTCATTGGACGGAGCGAGAATTCCCATGACCTGGCGCGCTAATCACCTCTGATTAACTCTGCCTCCTGTGAAGGGAGACAGTGTGTGAAACGAACATAGATAGGGAAGTGGAGTATTATAGACTGTACAAAACGTGGGTAAAAGCACAATTTAGAGGATCTGAACATTTTACAGTACTGTATAGACTGTCTGTTAGACTACAGAGAGAGAGAGAGAGGGGTGTGTGAGGACTGAACTGCACCTCTGCCTGTAGTGTTTCATTCTGCTGACAGTTCGAGTTCCTCTAATTAGCAGGTCTCCCTGCATAGGGGAACAGTGGGAGGGGAGAGGATGAGAGAGGAGAGAGGACAAAGTGGAGGAGAGAAGAGGAAAAAGGAGAGGAGAGAATCAGAGAGGAGCTGAGGATTCTGCTGAATAATCTAAACCTGAAGTCCAGGGTTAGTCAGAAGTCAAACGTACTCGTGCCCGCATGACTCTGTCATGGAATGCTAGATCTACCAACCCTCACCGTGAAAACACGACTGTAACAGGACCCACGCTCTCTCGCCCTGCACCGAAGATTCTGAGGAGGTCCACAGCTGTCTGCGGTGCTAAGTAGAAACGTAGTCTTGACCAATCTACACCAGTTGTTCGTTAAATTAAGAACAGTCACGTGAGCTATTGAAGAGGAAGTGGTCATGGCTAGCACTGAGTTAGTTTAGCTAGTGCTAATAGTTTTCTGTTGTGTAGGTGTTTCCCGAGTGACACAACTAGTGCACACATGTTTAATCAGTCTACGAGTAAACTCACACTACGAGTGAATTCAGGAGTTGATTTGGGCTATTTTTTTGAAGGGTGAGGGGTGCACACACACATGCCTCAACAGTGTTTGTGTGACTACATGTGCCTGCTGCAAATTCTAGCTGCATGTGAGTAGCTGCAGTGTGTGTGTGTGTGTGTGTGTGTGTGTGTGTGGGGGGGGGGGGGGGGGGGGGGGGGGGGAATCGGTGGTGCACTAGATTGATGTGTTTGTCTCTTCTCTGTTGTTCTCTAGCCTTTGTTTTGTGTTGTTGTTTGGACAGGCATATAGGCTGGCTGGAGATGGAAATAAATGACACTGTTAGGATACATCTGTTATGCGCTGACACACAGCCATTACAAAGGAACTGCTGTGCGTGTGTGTGTGTGTGTGTCAGTGTGTGTGTGTGTGTGTGTGTGTGTGTGTGTGTGTGTGTCAGTGTTAGGTAGCATTGTGAGTGTGGTCCTGTATATGTCTTTTCTTTGTACTCTTTATATATATTTTCCTTCATTGTCACACACAGTCAAGGCCTTGACAGTATGTGTGTGTCATTGAATTTGTTTGGTGTGCAAGTGTAAGTAAGTTTAACTGGTTAAGCTCACTCCTCAGTGTAAATACTGCCCACCCACACCATCCCAGGCTAGCTTTTCAGTAGCGTAGCTGTCTAAAGTCATACTTATGAGAGGTAGTTGTTACGTGAGTGAGTTAGGAGTTTGAACCCTGGTGTGGGCAAGAAACTGAGAAAACTAAACTGACGACCTACACAATGACACCTATGATGCCCCTCCCCTCCCCTCCCCTCTCCTCCCCTCCCCTCCCCTCCCCTCCCCTCCCCTCCCCTCCCCTCCCCTCCCCTCCCCTCCCCTCCCCTCCCCTCCCCTCCCCTCCCCTCCCCTCCCCTCCCCTCCCCTCTCCTCTCCTGTCCTCTCCTCCCCTCTCCTCTCCTCTCCACTCATCTCCTCCCCTCCCCTCTCCTCTCCTCTCTTCTCCACTCCTCTCCTCTCCACTTCTACCTAGCCTTGTGACTGGATGTACAGCAGGACTGCATATGTGTGTGTGTGTGTGTGTATGTGTGTGTATGTTTATGCGTTTCCTTAACCACCAATGTTTGACTTCACACTTTTGCAAAGGAGATGCTGATGGTCCTTTATGACACTTAATAAGAATAAATACTGTCTTTGATATCCACTCTAATAGGATGTAGAGGATAATGTGCACAGGCACATTATTCATTAGTTCTCCCAGGTCTGCAAGCGTGGGTAGTGGTAGATTTGGTGGGTTTTGTATCCTAGTGTTGTCCTCAGAAGCAGGGATTATTATAATGGTCTGTCAGCGCGAGCGCCCGGGCCTAATTCCGTACTCTAGACACAGTATCCTTTACAAAGGACATCCTAATAGGACTCCACATTGGCAATTGCATATGCTTCAAGCCAGCGTTATTACTTTGAACAGAATGTATGTGTCTAATGACGTGTGCGCACGCGTGTGTGCGCTCTTCATTTGTCTTCGTTTTTTCTCTCAACAACTGCTAAACGTCTCCCTGTCAGGTCCGGTAATCGACCAAGGTGCGAGGTGAAGGGTTTGTAGCGTGTCAAGCTTTGTGATCTGAAAACACTTTTGGTGCGATGTGTTGAAAGGGTTTAATATGCAATCTCCTGCCTCTGAAGCATGACTGACGAGTCATGGACTCTGACTCTAGTCACTAGTAACATACGAGAGGAAAATAACAGAATCAAGAGATAGATGTTTGCAGGTGCAGCCTCCAGCTAAACCTGCATGGCCTGGTGAAAATGAGATGAATGTGAAACCTCTTCCGAAAGAGCTGAGTTTAGACCTCTGCCATGAGACGACACACATGCTATCCTTTTAGATCCTTCTTTCAACTCCCCGGAGAAAGAAATAACACGACTACTTGACCTGCCCGTGAAGCTGAGGGAAGAAAAAAAGAGTTGCTGAATATGAACTCCCTGAATACGCCATCGCTGCCGGCTCAGTGAAGCGGCTGGGCTGTGTGACAGGAAGGGCTGCCCGCTATCCTCAATGGAATCGCCCTGGAGACAGCTGGGGTGAGAAGAGAGGGGGGTTTAGCTGAGTAAGGCTGAGGCGATGAGACTAGGTCACATGGTCGGCTGGTCAACTGAAAACAACAGACATTGTCACGGCGACTGTAGAAGCTGGAAGCGACTGTCTGGTTTGAGGTCGTACAACGTTTCAAACCCAAACAAAACGTTCTGACTGTGCAAAGAACTTGGACTTCAGATAATGCAAAAAGACGTTGTAGAGTAGAGCATAGGTGAGTAGAACAGACGAGGGTCGGGTTGCACTTTATGCATGTCCTGTACAAGACAGTAGTTGTAGCCACTATTTAGCACTAAAGTGAGGAGAGGGAGATAGTGAGGGCCGTGAAAGAGATGGGGACACACACACAAAGAGGGTATAAAGATGTTGTGTAGATGGAGAGGAGGAGATAAGTACAGGGCTGTAGAATGTTGTCAAATCAGGAAGGAGAGGCAAAGAGAGGGGTATAGATAGAGCGGGGGGGGGGGGTGAAGGGAGGGAGGGAGGGAGGGAGGGAGGGAGGGGAGAGAGGGAGGGAGGGAGGGGAGAGAGGGAGGGAGGGGAGAGAGTGCGGGTCTGAAAATGAATGGTGTCAGATCCACAGCACGGTACATATTGGGCTTAATGAAGGAGAATGTTCCAGCAGGGAGATCTTCACATCCAGTCAATTATTAATGCACACGAATAGAAAAAAGGGAGAGAGAGGGGGTGGGGGGGGGAGCGAGGGATGGAGGACGGGAGGGGAAGAGCAAAAACACAGAACTTGCGAAAAAGGAAAGAGGAAGTGATGTAAGAGGAGTGTCAGGTGCAAGACAGAAAGACTGATATGTTTACTCTTTGTGTTTTGGGAACAGAGGACACATACACAGAGGGTCAAAAATGAACCACATGACCAAACACTCACATTCTGACACACTCAACCGGCCAGATACTACCAACTCACTCTCGAGGTCAGGAGCAATGACACTGTATGTGTGTGTGCGCGTGTGTGTGTGTGTGCACAAGTGAGTGTGTTCTTGCATACGGGTGCATGAGCATCCATGAGCATGCATGTGGGCCTGAGAGAGAGACATAGAGAGAGAGAGGGTGAGAGAGGGGGAGAGAGAGAGAGAGAGAGAGAGAGAGAGATAGAGAGAGAGAGAGAGAGAGAGAGGTGAAAGGGAACAGAGAGAAAGGCTTCTTAAAGACCGGACCCCAGTCGTCTGAGCTGTAATGGGTCCCTGAGTCCTCTTCATCCAGAGAAAGGAGGAGAAGGCTCTGTAAATGACTCCATAGTGGACAGTTGTTTTTGAGCGCTTCAAAATGCCCCAGCTTCCAGGTTTTAGTGCCGTCCGCTCCTCTGACGGACCTTTCCCCATGCACTCTCCCCCTCCCCTCAACCCCCCCCCCACCCCGCCCTCTCCCCCCACCCCCCCCCCACCCCCCCCCACCCCCCTTCCTGTATTGATCTGTGGTTTATTGTTAGCTGACACTCATTCTGTCACTGCAGCATTTTAGGAAGAATTGAGAACTCTTTTGGATGGAGGGCTTCTCTGCTCGCTTGAGTCTAACCCAGACCAAGTACAGTGACGAGCGCACACAGCAGCACACACACACAACCACACACAACCACACACACACACAACCACACACCCACGCACAATAATATATTAGTACATACTTTCACAGACAACACTGCGTCGATACAAAGTCAAACCGACGCTGTTTCTTACACGTGAACTGGGAGTTGGGAGTCAGGTGGCTGAGCGGGTAGAGCATCGAGCATCGGGCTGGTAATCTGAAGGTTGCCAGTTCGATTCCCGGTCGGTGCACATGATGTTGTGTCCTTGGGCAAGGCACTTCACCCTACTTGCCTCGGGGAGAATGTCACTGTGGATAAGAGCATCTGCTAAATGTAAATGAATTGTGCCTAGTTCTCTGCAGCTCTGCAGCTTGGTTTGGACCATGCTTCGTTGTTTTCCAGTATTTTCTCTGGTGATTCACCTGCTAGACTGTGGAATGACCGGATGGTCAGATAGAAACGTGGCAGCATGGTGGAGGAAGGCCTTCTTTCTGGAGAAGTGGCAAATTCACAACACCACAGAGACGTATTCATGACACAGGACTAAATGGTATGCTAAAGCTAACGCGATGGGCGGCCCCAATCAATTCTCTTGTCGTACTCTCAGGGGAAGGGTGTTTTTTTGGAGAGCAGACATTTGCAGTTTGTTATGGTCTATGACGAGGTCTAAGCCACACAAACACACCTGTCGTGTTGCGTTTGCCCTAACGTTTGTATAGCGCCCGGTGTGACCTTGAGCCAGTCTCCAGAGCTTTGCTCCCTCAGCACTGAGACTTTAGCGAAATAACAGCCCAAGAAACGAGAAGTGAAAATAAAGATTTAGGATAGATTTTCTTTTTACTTTATCTTTTGAATCAACAAACGAGGAGCTTTATGGCGTCGAGGATGTGGGAGGTTCTTTCCACGCGCACACACACGTGCGCACACACACACACGTGCAAAAACACACACAGACTTCCACATTTGTATCCAGACTGAACCAACTGCATATCTGTTTACACTTATTAAATATTGATAACCCGGGTCTCCTGGCAGTACGAGACTGAACTCACTCCTACCTCATCAACTCTGATGCTTATTAATGTATGAACAAATATGATTTATTAATTCCAGCATTCATCCCCATTTCAAAATCCTCCAAAGTTTCTAAATATGCATTTTGTCACTCTTGTTTGTCAACTCAAAACACAACACCACCCAACGAATGTTGAACAGTGTCATGGGACAGTTGGATAAAATATGCACAAATTACAAAGTGGAAGTGATCTTCTTTCTTTTTTTCTCTCTCTTTTTTTCTCTCTTTCTGTTTCATCTGTGTTTTCTCTCTGGATAGTGGCCTGACAGCCAACTAGCATAAGGGAAACGAGTCTTGTGGACCTGCCAAGTTGAAGACAAATCAAAGGACAGAAGAGCTGAAACACATAAAAAGAAATAAGAGTGAAACTGTTGCCTTTCACTCTAATATCAACACCCACACACACACACACACCGACACACACCGACACACACACACACCTAGACACAAACACAAAGACCTGTCGCAGAACAGATGGAGAAGGCACAGCCTGTAGCTGACACCTCTCTTCTTTTCATAAGTAGTAATTAGCGACTGCCTTGATCAGTGTACTAAAGCAGGCCTTTTCCCAGGAGGTGACAGTCCCCCCTCTGATAGAGAGATGAGTAAACGCTCCGCATCCTCTGAAGGAAACGCGTGACGGATCAGCCGGCATCTGTGTGAGAGATCAGCCGGCATCTGCTCCCCTTCGACAAGGCCGTTCCGGGTTCCTTCTTCCTTTCGCCGTGAGAGAGGATGGAAGGCGTGCTTTGAAGAACCAGAGGAGAGCTTTGGGGATGCTGCCGGCATTGTTTGTTTTGGGGGTCGTGTAGATTCCTAAGCTTAAAATGTACAGTTGCAAAGGTTTCTTTACTGGTTCCATCACTTATTGATTTCACCCGAGGCGGTTCTTTGGCTCTAACCACCGCTGTGCTGTTGGAACTTCGCAGGTCTGACCCTTGGTCTCATGACACACCTCCTACATGTGTTTCTTGTACTAACCCTAACACTAACACTATGGTTGAAAGCGACTGCTAAATGAATAAAACGTAGACGTGAAAGAAAAATTCAAACCACTTAATTGAAGATATTTGGAGTCACACTTAATTGAACCGATAAAAAATCTCTTATTGGAGTAATTTTAAGGACTTCAACCATTCCATTGATCTGATGAAAGATGTCATCTCCACATTCTGGTTGGCGTCAGTAGAACAGCATTCTGTCTCTCCGCTCTCTGGCCTGTAGTTCTCATTTCACAGGTGGACGAGCACATTAGTTCCAGGTCTAATCCATCACACTGGCTTCCAACGAAAAGACAGAAACACACGTCGCTTCTATACACTTAACCTTCAAGCACACACGCACGAGCACGCGTGCACACGCATAGTCTGGCGTCAACTGTATTTGATCAAAACAACTATAGGTTAGTAATTATTTGACCTTGGTACAGTTGTAGGTCATATTCCTTTACAAAAGTTAGATGTTATATTCTAGACTCAAAAGAAGCCTC